>NC_081183.1:9045602-9322658 GCF_029867415.1 Vicia villosa
CATCACACTTTCAACATCATCACCACACGATCCTCATCATCTTTCTGCTAAGCACTGCAACTATCATCACCTTCGTACAAATGGAGTGGTGAGACGAGATTCAAGGAGGTGGAGGCAACTCGCAGAGATTTGTTCGTTGTGTTGGAATTCAAGACTTCATCAGGTAAGATCTGAAGACCCTCTCAGCATAATAGACACGCGTGATAGGCTATTTAGATCTGAAATGAATCTTATATGTATGCTTTGCTGTGTATCGAGTTGCTATGGAACTCTAAATTCTTGACCTGGTTCGATCTGTTGATATGCTGGTTGTTTACGTGTTTAAGCTTTGTGTTCATATCCGGTAAATGCTTAGGAATGGATTGATGTGTTTAGATTTAGTCTTAGTAAGGTTTGTTCAGGTTAAAGTCTCTGAAATATGGCTCAGTTTATATATTAGAGTTAGAATTAGGTGAATCTAATGGTAGATCTAGAATCGGTGAGGAAATCCGAGTGGACCGGTGGCATTGTTTCTGATTTCTGGAAAAAAGTGTTGAACGCCGCCGTTGGGACCGCCGGAGAAGATGATCGGCAAAAGAATCTCCGGCGCTCGTGCGTTTCATGAGTTTTTTCTTAGTTTACTACGTGGCACGAGTTCATTAGTCCAGTTCCCACTCATTTGCGTTTTGTCCTTATTACAATCATTATGTGCAGCGATGGCGAGCTCTGATTGGTCCATGGTTATTCTTTTTGTCTTATATCACTTAAATTACACATGACCAATTGATGCTTATTACTCTGCATGTATGTGTCACGTCTCACAAATGATGATAACAATAATAATGTGACATGCTGAAAGTGAAACAAAATGTGATAATAATGCTGAATAAAAATGGGATTGAAATGGATGTGAGGTTGGGCCGCGTGCTGTCTGGGCCTAGCGCCAGATTCCTTTATGCACCTCCCAGTTCTGGCCCAGAGTGCTTTTGGTATAAATTTTAGTTCATTTGATTTTTGCTGATTCACCCCCCTCTGCTGTTAATAAAAAAAATAAATAAAAAAATTGTTTTAAATAGAATAATGTGTGTAGAAATCTTTGATATTTTTGTTAGATTTTTAGAACTTAGTTTGTTGTTTTTAATGAATCCATTTCTTTGGGGTGTTCGTTGTGTTTTTAAGTTCAATCGGTTTTGCAAATTAATTTTGTTTAATACCTTAGGAGTAGAATTTAATTGCCATTTTTTGTGTGATATCAATAGACTCATATACTATATTGTGTGGAAAAAATAAAAGTTTAAATCTATGTTTTGGTTAGGTTTTCATTAGATTTTCTATACCCGATTTATGTACGTTCCTAAACGGATAACCATGTGAATTTGACCTATAATTTGCTTTGCCTTTATGCAATTGACTTAGCTTCTTTTTGTACATATAATTAGGAATGTTTAGAGGTCCTAAAACCTGGAATTGAAGATTCTAGATCATGTTTTCCTATTTTACTTGTTTTTTCTTTCTCACATGTAAATACCTTGTTTTTGGTTGACGATTGCACCGTAACTTGTACAAATGATCCGTGATTTTGTGTGAAACTTCTTGGCATGACTTTGTAGTTGTCTAGGCATCTAGTAGAGGCTATTTGCTACTGACTTGTACCATTCGATTGCATGTTTCTAACTTCATTCACAATTTGAAACCGTTTAGCTAGTATTAACCTAGTGTTGTCTAGTTTTGGTTAGAGTTTTGTATTGCTTCATGCTAATTGACTAATATAGATTAATATAGGATATTAGAACTAGATGATTGAGTTTGCTACTGACTTGAGGCCTAGCTCATTGTGTTCACTTGTCTTTGTTTTGATTAATTGATGTTTGTCCGCTAATCGGTAAGTAACGATGCATGCGATGCTTTGACGACTTCTTGTGGATGTTTTTGTAGGGTACCGTGATGCTTTTGCATTTGATTTGGGACATTCAATCCCTTATTTTGCTACTGACTTGGAGCTTCTTTCCCTTGTTTCCATGCTTAGCCTCTCATTTCTTACTTTAATTTTGATTACATCTTGCTACTGCTTGCCATGTTCCCTTAGACTCTTCCTCCTTTGTTAAGAGGAATCGAGATAGGTTAGTTATCCTCGACCTTAGGACCATTTGTAGATTAGAATAACATAGATTAGAATGTTAGACCCAGTTCCCTATTGCATTCTTTTTCCTTTTCAACTTTTAAAATGCTTAATAAAAGGAAGATGCGAAATCACATTAAGAAAGTGATAGAGAAATGAATGGGATTCATTCCCTAATCTGTTTCTCAATCACTTAGTGGCATAGAAACGAGTGGGATTCATTCCCTAATCTGTTTCTCATTCACTACTTAATGGGAGAGAAACGAGTGGGATTCATTCCCTAATCTGTTTCTCAAACATTAATTGATGGGAGAGAAACGAGTGAGATTCATTCTCTAATCTGCTTCTCAAACATTACATAATGGGATGGAAGTGAGTGGGATTCATTCCCTAATCTGCTTCTCGATCATTATACATTTTATGTGATTCGAATCGTGAAGTAAACCCCCTAAAAAATACACAACCAAAAACACTTTAAAACATCTAATAATGGTTCAGACTAAAGCAAAGTAGAGAAAGTGGTGAGTGGCCCGGTATTGGGAACTGTTCATCACTCATCTACCCTAAAAGACACAAACCAATCATTTCTTTTTCTTTTGCCTCGTTGGCGCCTAAGGGCAATGTCATTTCCGTTCGTACGCATCGTAGGTCGTCCCTTATGCAAGAACGTGAACGTTGACTCCGCCCAATTAAAAAACACAAAAACAAACAGAAAATCGTGAGCCGAGCTACGGTAACTCTGATTCCTGAAAAGGATACGTAGGCAGCGGGGTAGGGCCCGTGCGAGTACAATTCTTTATTTTCCCTACATTTTGCATTCATTTCGCATTTAGACATAGACATAGTACACCCCCTTTAGATAGAAACAAACATAGGTGGATACCATCGAGTACGATGGGCGCGAGGGGTGCTAATACCTTCCCCTTGCGTAACCGACTCCCGTACCTTGATTCTCTGGTCGCAAGACCCTGTTCCTTCCTTTGTTAGGTTTTCTGATATTCCTTTCCCTTATGGGATAAATATATTGGTGGCGACTCTGTTCATTTTTCGCGAGCGTGCGACAGCTGGCGACTCTGCTGGGGATGTTGCTAGACCTGTTGCTGGTCCATCCTTAGTGAGTCGATCCTAGCCTGCGTTTGTTTGTTTATTTACTGGGTGTTTATTTGTTTTTATGTCTATACCTTGTATATATGTTTGCATGTTTATTTTTCTGCTTGCATATCATGTTTATTTCTGTTTGCACATCATGCATATGGATTATATTCTGTGTTCCTTGGGGTCTTCTGTTCTGTTTTGCAGGTTGGGTGGGATGTTTTATGAGGTAAAAGGCCCAATACCCAGGCCAGAGTGACACATAGGATACCTAGGATAGAGTGGATAGTCATGACGCCAACAGAATGTCAGGTTCTGTTGATTGCGATCATGAGACCCACGACCAGTCGAGGTTCAAATGAGATACCGTTGTTGGCATGTATTTGCGACAATGATGGTGTTTCGGGAGAACTGATAACGCTGGAAACCATTGACCTACCCTGACCTAGACTACACCTGTGAGTGGGGTGGGATATACATGACAGGTACCGTTGGTGACCGTTCTGTTGGCGACTTGTGTTCTTATGGTTTCACTGTGCCTATGCCGAACCTTTGATCCTGCAACGTCCGATCTCATCCAGAGGCCACACACACTTCTCCTATGTGGGGAAACTTCCATTGCATCATTTACATCATGGCATATTTACCTTTCAAAAAAAAAAAAGAGGAGAAAAGAAAAAAGAAAAAGAAAAGAAAAGGAAAGATATATAAAAAAAAAAAAAAAAAAAGAAGAAAGAAAAGAAGTATTATTATTTCTCATGTGCATGCCATTTTTTTCAGGGTATCTAAGATTATTATCTTCTTCACTTGAAATGGCTAAACAACGTGACGGTTACCAAAGAGGTTACTAGGCGCACCTTCACCTGCAGTTTCTTCCGTGAGGATATAACGCCTCTGATTCGTTTGAGCACTTCAGTTACTGGGCAAAACTTGGATGAGTTCAGGAAAACATATGGTCATATCCTACACATGTTAACTTCTCGGGTTGATGAATGGGCTCTCTACACACTTCTTCAGTTCTACGATCCTGAGTTACGATGTTTTCACCTTCCCTGATTACCAACTGGCACCAACCCTTGAAGAATATGCTGATATCCTCAAGATTAAGGTTCAACACAGGATTCCTTTTGTATGTGTACCTGAGAAACCGAAAATGGACCGAATTGCTGGTGCTCTTTATTTGAGCATGAAAGATGTTACAGATAACTGGAAGCCTAATGGTGGAACCCACGGAATTCTATGTTAAGTTTCTGATGAGGAAAGCTGATACCCTTGTTATTGAGAAGAAATGGAAAGACTTCAATGCTCTCTTAGCTGTTATGATCTATGGTTTGGTGTTGGTTCCCGAATATCCCGAATTTCGTCGATCTTACTGCCATTTGCCTCTTTATGGATCAAAACCCTGTGCCTACTCTCTTGGCAGATACTTATTATGCTGTTCATCTCCAGGTATGGGACGAAGGGAGCCGTTGGAGGCTGTTTGCCGTTGTTATACGAGTGGTTCACTTCACACTTGCCTAAAAGTGGACCGTTTGTCACAACAAAAGACTCACAGAAATGGCCTCAAAGGATCATGGGGCTTACGGCGAATGACATCGTTTGGTATCACCTTGGGAAAGGGATAGAGGAAGTTATTACTAGATGTGGTAGTTTTCGACAACGTCCCCCTCATAGGGACGAAGGGAGTTATCAATTACAATCCAAGGCTAGCGCTGCGTCAGTTGGGTTTTGCACTGAAGGACAAGCCATTAGACAAGGAAATATTTGAATCTGTTTGCTTTAAGAAAGGGGCCGATCCAGAGGGGTCTAGAAAAAGTGAGGAGCGCCTGGAATAGTATTCATACAGATGACCGAACCTCCTTGGGAGGGAAGAATGCCATTGCTAAACAAGCCTACACTGATTGGGTAAAAGATAGAGTCAAGAAGCGCCTATTGCCTTTCCCGAAGGTTAAACCATTGTATGAACAACCACCTGAAGTTTTAACTGCCACCGTGCCAGCTGAAAACTATACCCAGGTACATGTGGAAAACATCCGGTTGCGTGAGAAAAGGGAAGATGCTAAGATAGAGTACTTCTTGGTGAATCAGAAAAGGGCTGAATTAGCACATGAGGTTAAAATGTTGAAAGGAGAATCTTCCAGAGTTCAAAAGAGGACTAGAACCGAAAAGGGTGAAAAGGCTACCACTATCATTGTCGAGGATAACGAGAAGATCATAAAAAAGGCCATAAAAGAGGCAGAAGAGAAGCTCAAGCAAAAGTACAGAGAAGACTTGAAGGCCTGCAAGCTCCAGTTAGAAAAAGAGACTAAATATCAGCTGAGGACTATGAAGAAGAAACTGGAAGATGAGATTACTCAGAGGATAGCAGTCGAGACACAGCTGAAAGGAAGTCACCTTCGCTCCGCTCGACTAACAGAAGAGAATGTCAAGCTCAGAGATCAAATGGCAAGTATGGAGAATGCACCTGAGAAAGATTATCTCCCAGAATGTAAAGGATGTGACGAACTTAGGGAGTGCTGCAAGAAGTTGGATGGGCATTTGTTTCGCAAAGATGAGGTGATTCAAAGCCTTCTTAAAGGAAGAGACCGAGAAGCAACCAAGAAACTGTTTGATGAAACTAAGAAGTGGAGTGACGAGCACTTCAGACAAGGAGGACCTCTGTTTTATATTCAGATGGATTGATGTTTAAGTTTGGTATGTCTCGACCACCACCAGACTTGTTGGATGGGGTCTTTTATTTCCTTTGTTGAACTATCTTGTTGATGTATGGCTTGCCCAAGTTTAAATCTCTGTTATGAATGAAAAAGAACTAGTTTCTCTTGATACTTATCTTTTGTCACGTTGTTAGCTATTCTGGATCAATATTAAATCTTGGATACTCTGAAAATGGCACATCACGTCATACGCACACATGCACTCATACATTCACATTGTCACATTGCATTTTTCAGGTTATTGTACAAGAAACTAATTGGGGTCCTTTACAGCAAACAGATTTCTTTCCCGACGACGAAGCCTGACTTTCTTACATCCTTACCGCACCAGGAGCAACGAGAGAATCATGGAACAATTTGAACAGAATCAAGCTGCCCTCCGTAGGGATATGGATGTTATGGGGGAAAGAATGGCCCAACTTATGGAGACTCTCCATGCCGTCGTTCAAGGACAGGATGAACTCAGAAAGAGCGTCGCTAGTTTGGTCAAAGATACTCCTGCCAATTCTGCTGACGGAGGGGTGAAAACTAAAGAGACTCCTATTAATGAGACACTGAAAGTAGTGGACGACCACCATGAGGTTATTGATCTTCAACATGATCTTACTGCTGAGTTGACCGAGACTGCTAAGATGTACCAAGCTCTCGAGGAACGCCTTAAGGCTGTTGAGGTTGCTAAAACTTCGAGTTTCGACACTGCTGCTATGTGCTTGGTACCTGTGGATTGTTATTCCCCCTAAGTTCAAAGTGCCAGATTTTGATAAATACAGGGGAGTCACCTGTCCAGAGACTCACATTCGTTCCTACTGCCGTAAGATGGCTGCTCATGCTGAGAACGAGCCTCTGTTGATGCATTTCTTTCAGGATAGTCTCACTGGAGCCCCCGTTGGAATGGTATATGAAACTTGAGAGGTCTAATGTCAGTACTTGGGGACAACTTGTCGATGCCTTCTTGAAACAATACCACTACAATACTGCTATGGCTCCCAGCCGTGCCCCAGCTACAAAATATGTCACAGAAATCTGAGGAGTCTTTTAAAGAATACGCCCAGAGGTGGCGTGAACTTGCGTCCCGTGTCCAACCTCCTCTTTTGGACCGCGAGTTGATTGATCTGTTTATGGGGACTCTGAAAGGGCCGTATCTTCAGCACATGGTTAGTAATACTTCTCCTTCCTTTTCGGATGTGGTCATCATTGGTGAGAGGGTTGAGAACTGTGTCAAAGCTGGTACCATTCAAGGTGTTACTAATCCTAGCAACTCAAGTGGTAATGGTAAGAAGCCGTATTCTGGGTTTGTGAAGAAGAAGGAAGGTGAGACTAGCACTGCCTCTGTTGACCAAGGTCGAGCTCCGGCATATTCTGCTGTTCCACCTCCTTATTATCCGATGCCTTATGCTGTTCCAGGTCCTTATGTCCCTCAAGCATATGCTGCTGCTCTTCCACAACCATGGATGGCACCCCAACAGCCCTTCGTACCACAACAACAAGCTGCTGTTCCTCAGAATCGCCAACAGAATCCTAGGCCTCAAGGTCAAAGAGGTCCACAGAGGCAAAGATACCCTGACAGGCGTATAGATCCGGTTCCAATGCCGTATGCTCAGCTTCTTCCCCAATTACTTGCTGGTCAATTAGTGCAACTCCGCGAAATGGGTCCTCCACCTGACCCTCTTCCTCCTGGGTATGATGCGAATGCTCATTGTGAATTTCATTCTGGAGCCCCCGGCCACACAATTGAGAAATGCAGGGCATTCAAGTGGAAAGTCCAGGATCTTCTCGATGGCAAGCTCATCTCGTTCACTCCTACTGGTCCTAATGTGCAGAATAATCCTATGCCTTCTCATGCCGGTGCGACCCATGCTATTGAGTTATGTGATGATCAGATCCTAGTGAGTGATGTTAATGAGGTAAGGATGCCGCTAGCAGTTGTCAGAGAATATCTTATGCAACAAAAGGTTTTGTGCGAACTACATGACTACTGTTTGCAATGTTCTTCTAATCCTGAGGAATGCACTAGGTTGAGAGGGGAAATCCAGAAACTAATGGATGAAGGTGTTATTAGAGTGGAAAGGGTCGATCCTGTCAAAGATGTGGCCACTCTAGAGATACCTTACCACCCTGCTGAGATATCAAAGACTCAGGGCACTTCTTTGGTCATTCATGCTCCGAGTACTCCTTTGGTCGTTCAAGCTCCGAGGACTCCATTGGTCATTCAGGTTCCAAATGTTTCTTCGACTCCTTCAACCTCGGCTATTATTCCCTCTCCTGTGAATGATTCTAAGGCTGTTCCTTGGAGTTATAATGCCGTGTATATTCAAGGGAAGAAATATGATTGTCCTCCAGTGGGTAATTCGAGCATCACTAACATTACTGGCACTAGTGGCATTACCCGTAGTGGTCGGATCTTTGCTGCCCCTCCTCCGCTTCCTAAAGAGACCAATAAAGAGGCTAGTACACAAGCAAAAGGAAAGCAAGTTGCTGTTGATCCTCCTGTGACACGTAATGCACAAGATGCCGAGCAACTCTTGAAAATCATTAAGAAAAGTGATTACAAAGTGATTGACCAACTCGATCAGACTCAAGCCAAGATCTCCATCTTATCTCTCTTGGTACATTCTGAAGCTCATCGTGATGCTCTGATGAAAGTTCTGGCTTCCGCTCACGTAACTCAAGACATTACCGTGCCTCAGTTTGAAGGGGTTGTGACCAACATTGCTGCTGGTAATTGTTTGGGTTTTCTGATGATGAGCTTCCACCTGAGGGTAGAGCACACAACAAAGCGTTGCATATCTCCGTCAAGTGTCTGGATGCTGTGTTGTCTCGAGTTCTGATTGATACCGGTTCTTCTCTTAATGTGATGCCCAAGACTACTTTGTTTAAGCTGAGTATGGATGGGATTATGATGAGACCATGCACTATGAGTGTCAGAGCGTTTGATGGCTCCAGAAGGTCCGTAGAAGGGGAAATTGATCTGCCTGTTTTGATTGGCCCTCACATGTTCTATATTGCCTTCTATGTCATGGATATAAGTCCTTCATACACTTGCCTCTTGGGTCGTCCTTGGATCCATGCTGCTGGGGCTGTGACATCTACCCTCCATCAGTGTTTGAAATTTGTTGTGAATGACAAGATTGTTGTGATCACTGGTGAAGAGGATTTGATTGTCAATAATCTGGCATCGTACCGTTATGTTGAAGTGGAGGGAGAGATACAAGAGACACCTTTTCAGGCCTTAGAGATCGTGTCGGTTGATAAACTCCCCGTGGTTGAGAATAAGAAGGAACTCGGAGCACCCCTCTCGTCTTTAAATGATGCTAAGGCCTTCTTAGAAGCTGGTACTCCCCATAGTGCTTGGGGCAAGCTGATTGATGTTCATGAGAAGCGAGACAAGTATGGCCTTGGATATCAGCCATCTTCCTCTACTCAGCTCAGCATAATTTCTGGAAAGAAGGTGATTCCCCCCATTTCTCAAGTGTTCGTCAGTGCAAGCACCAGTTCTGGAAGTCAGGTTCTCGCCGTGGATGATGATGATGAAGAAGATCTCTCCAAATTCATTTGCCATGCCGCGCCTGGACAGGGACTCAACAATTGGACTATCTTGGACATCCCCAAAGTCACTTTTATGGAGATGTAATTTTCTTGTTTCAATAAGTCATATGCTTCGCCCTAAGCATTTTTGACCTCTTGTATAAAGAAGGGCCCCCCATGTGTTTCAATTTGTTTAATATTGAATGAAAATCATATCTTCGCATGCAATTACTGTTCCATTTCTTTCGTTTTTGTTTTTACTTTAAAAACTTTTTCAAAAAATGGCAAAGCTTTTTCCTTTTTATGTGTGGCATTCTAAGGCATAAATCATCCATCGTGCAGATCCGGCTCGAATCCCATCAAAAATGATGATGTTACAGTTTCACGTCTTAATATCCTTGAGAATCCAATTGACCAAGCCGATGAGGATAGTGGGGAAGATTGTGAAGTCCCCGAGGAATTGGCAAGACTTTTGAGACAAGAAGAGAAATCGATTCAGCCACATCAAGAAGCCGTAGAAATCATCAACCTCGGTACAGAAGAGGCAAAGAGAGAAGTCAAGGTAGGTGCCGCTTTGGAAAGTGACGTAAAGAGAAGGTTGATTGAGTTGCTTCGAGAGTACGTTGATATCTTCGCCTGGTCATATGAAGACATGCCTGGTTTAGACACAGATATAGTTATGCACAGGCTACCTCTCAAACCAGAATGTCCGCCTGTAAAGCAAAAACCACGAAGAACACGACCTGATATGGCTTTGAAAATCAAGGAAGAAGTTGAAAAACAGTTGAAGGCTGGTTTCTTATCTGTGTGTGAGTATCCTCCTTGGATTGCAAACATAGTACCTGTTCCTAAGAAGGACGGAAAGGTACGCATGTGTGTTGACTACCGAGATTTGAATAGGGCAAGTCCGAAGGATGATTTCCCTCTGCCTCATATTGATGTGTTAGTCGACAACACTGCTCAGTATTCGGTGTTCTCTTTCATGGATGGTTTTTCTGGCTATAATCAAATAAAGATGGCTCCTGAAGATATGACCAAGACTACCTTTACCACACCGTGGGGTACGTATTGTTATAAGGTGATGCCTTTTGGTCTTAAGAATGCTGGTGCAACATATCAACGGGCTATGGTGACCCTTTTCCATGATATGATCCATAAGGAGATTGAGGTGTACGTCGATGATATGATTGCTAAATCCCAAACGGAGGAGGAACATTTGGTATACCTTGAGAAATTGTTTGCTCGTTTGCGAAAATTCAAGTTGAGGCTTAATCCAAATAAGTGCACTTTCGGAGTGCGATCTGGAAAGTTACTTGGATTCATTGTGAGTCAACGAGGGATTGAGGTCGACCCTGACAAAGTAAGAGCAATACAGAATATGCCAGCACCAAAGAATGAAAAAGAGGTCCGAGGGTTCCTTGGGAGATTGAATTACATAGCCAGGTTCATTTCTCATCTCACTGACACCTGTGAACCCATCTTCAAACTGCTGCGCAAAAATCAAGATACCCGTTGGGATGATCATTGTCAGGAAGCCTTCGAAAAGATCAAGCAGTACCTCCAAGAGCCACCAATTCTCATGCCTCCGGTTCCTGGAAGGCCGCTGCTTATGTATTTAACTGTGCTTGAAGGATCTATGGGGTGTGTGTTGGGCCAACATGACGAGTCTGGTCGAAAAGAGTGCGCCATTTATTACCTGAGCAAAAAGTTTACCGATTGTGAATCCCGCTACTCACTACTCGAGAAAACTTGCTGTGCTTTGGTATGGGCTGCTCGCCGACTGAGGCAGTATATGTTGACTCACACTACTCTATTGATCTCCAAAATGGACCCGATAAAGTACATCTTTGAAAAACCGGCCCTTACAGGAAGACTAGCCCGATGGCAAATGCTTTTATCAGAATATGACATCCAGTATGTCACACAAAAGGCCATCAAAGGAAGTGTCCTTGCAGATCATCTTGCTCATCAGCCATTAGAAGAGTATCAGTCGATGAAGTTTGACTTTCCTGATGAGGATATCATGAAATTAGATGATAATGAAGGACCCGAACCAGGAGAGCGATGGACTCTCACGTTCGATGGTGCATCAAATGCTATGGGCCATGGTATTGGGGCAGTTTTGACTTCTCCTCGTCAAACTCACATCCCTTTCACAGCTAGAATATGCTTTGATTGCACAAACAATGTCGCAGAATACGAAGCTTGCGTAATGGGTCTCGAAGCGGCCATTGATATGAGGATCAAGATCCTTGAGGTGTATGGGGATTCTGCCTTGGTTATACATCAAGTGAGAGGTGATTGGGAGACACGACACCCCAATTTGGTCCCTTATAAGGACTATGTCTTGGAGTTGTTGCCGGCTTTCGAGGAAATCACTTTCAATCACATCCCCCGAGAGGAGAATCAATTGGCAGATGCCTTGGCTACTTTGGCAGCTATGTTCAGAGTTAGTTCCCCAAAAGAAGTGCCAGACATAAGGATCCTCCGTTACAAAGAACCCGCCCATGCGTTCCCTGCTCATTGTCTCACTACTGAAGATGTGTACGATGAAAAGCCATGGTATTATGACATCAAAAGGTATGTTGAGAAGCAAGAGTATCCCGAAGATGCTACGATTGGTGATAAGCGAACGCTTCGAAGGTTAGCATCCAAATTCTTCTTGTCAGGAGACGTCCTGTACAAAAGAAACTATGATTCAGTTTTGCTCAGATGCGTGGATAGACACGAAGCAGAATTGATCATGCGGGAAATTCATGAAGGATCTTTTGGAACTCATTCCAGTGGGCATTCTATGGCCAAAAAGATCTTGCGAGCAGGCTATTACTGGATGACGATTGAAAGTGATTGTTATGTGTACGTGAAGAAATGTCACAAATGTCAAGTGTATGCTGACAGAATTCATGTTCCCCCGACTCCTCTGAATGTCCTGACATCGCCTTGGCCCTTTGCTATGTGGGGCATAGACATGATTGGACGGATAGAGCCACAAGCCTCAAATGGACACAGATTTATTCTTGTTGCTATCGACTACTTCACCAAATGGGTTGAAGCCGCTTCTTACAAGAACGTGACCAAGCAAGTCGTTACTCGCTTCATCAAGAAAGAGATCATATGCCGATATGGGATTCCAAACAAGATCATCACTGATAATGGGTCCAATCTTAATAACAAAATGATGGCAGAGTTGTGTAAAGAGTTCAAGATCGAACATCACAATTCATCACCCTATCGGCCAAAGATGAATGGCGCAGTCGAAGCCGCTAACAAGAATATAAAGAAGATTGTCCAGAAAATGGTTAGAACGTATAAAGATTGGCATGAGATGTTGCCATTTGCTCTGCATGGCTATAGAACTTCTGTCCGTACTTCAACTGGGGCAACTCCTTTCTCTCTTGTCTACGGCATGGAGGCCGTACTACCTGTCGAAGTGGAAATTCCTTCGTTGAGAGTCTTGATGGACGCCAAACTCGATGAAACTGAATGGGCTCAAACGAGGCTTGATCATCTCAATCTAATTGAGGAAAAACGCTTATCTGCTATCTGCCATGGCCAGTTGTACCAAAAGAGGATTAAGAAGGCGTATGACAAGAAGATTCGGCCTCGAGAATTCCACACAGGTGACCTAGTCGTAAGGAAGATCTTGCCAATTCACACCGATCCAAGGGGCAAATGGACTCCCAACTATGAGGGACCATACATTGTTAAGAAATCATTTTCAGGTGGTGCTTTAATCCTGACAAAGATGGATGGGGAAGACGTTCCGCTTCCGGTCAATTCAGACTCAGTCAAAAAATACTACGCATAAAAGACCCACTAGGTCGACGTACCTAGGCAAAAATAAGGGCATCCCGGCAAACCAAAAGGGTTTGGGCAAAAATTAGGGATAAAACAAAAGGAATAACCCGCTAAGTTGAAAACCCGAAAGGGCGACTTAGGCAAAAAGGGGTATCCCGCTGGATTGAAAACCCGAAAGGGCGATCCAGGCAAAAGTTAGGGATCAAAAGCGAGAGACTGCAGTCTGAATACCCTTTACAAAGACCACTACACGCCCTTGGCAGAACGGACAGATCAATCCAACCATTCCCCTTTTGAAGCAAAGCAGTGAGAGGATCAAGGATATGGGAACTGTAGCAATATCAGTTTTAATGGAAATTCGAGCATTTCTCTTTGCCATTTTGCTTTTTGCATTTTATTTTTCTTTCGCAACTACCTCATTTAGGAGTTGCCTCCTTGTACAGAAGCCTATTCATGGGCATTCCATCAATAAAAGGATATTTTGATAAGAAATGTTCTTTCCTGCTTTCATTTTTGTTCCGCATGCGAGATGTGATTTAATTCGTTATTAAACATTGCATTGAAAACATGGGGGCAATAATCACAAAATCAAAACGAAACATGATGTTACGTAAACATAAAAGTGCTCGAAGGGGCACCATTTGCATCCAAACGTTGTTTTCTGTGCAGGTTGCAGGTTCTAGCCATCATCTTGACTCATGGCGTGTCACAAAGGTCATCATCACTCCACGTGAAAGTTCGAGAGTATAATTCATCAGTACTGGCAAGCACGGAGCACATGAAAAGGTCCATATCCCTATTTCACATGGCAGACGAAGTGTGGTCTCTCAAAACTCGTGATTCCCCAAGCAGCTTAGGATATAAGGAAAGTCGAGCAAAATCATTTCATCTCCAGCAGAGTTATGTTCCAACCCTCAACGCAGTTACCAATAATCTTTGGTACTGTAGGGTTCCAATATCAATTCACGATGATGGTTCAAGATCACAAGGCAACGGACCCCAATGATCCTACTCTTCGGTTCCCTCACTAATGCCTTCATTTGGCACTCTTTGCATATAGAATCCATTGCATATAGCATTTGCATCCTCAGAAGCGTAGCATATCCATCAAAATGGAACATTACGCCATAGAGAAAGTCAAACATGCATACAAAGCATAAGCCAGATCATACAAATCACCCCTCTATCAAAACAATGATACATCCTCACATAAAAAGCCCTCACAAATTCCAATTGATATCTGCTACTACATCGCAAACCTCCTCCACCCACAGTGCCGATACTTGGTTTTCACCAATCCCCAATCCCCAGTAAGCCCATCTACCAAGCCTCTCAAATGCTCGTCTGCATCCCTTCTGATGCTCGTATGTGTCATTCTTTCGATGCTCGTCTGTATCTCCTTTGATGCTCGTATGTGTCATTCTTTTGATACTCGTCTGTATCCCTTTTGATGCTCGTATGTGTCATTCTTTCGATGCTCGTCTGTATCTCCTTTGATGCTCGTCTGTATCTCTCTTTGTACTCGTCTGTATCTCCTTTGATGCTCGTCTGTATCTCTCTTTGTACTCGTCTGTATCTCCTTTGATGCTCGTCTGTATCCCTCTTTGTACTCGTCTGTATCCCTTTTGATGCTCGTCTGTATCTCCGTTGATGCTCGTCTGCATCTCTCTTTGTACTCGTCTGTATCTCCTTTTGATGCTCGTCTGTATCTCTCTGTGTGCTCGTCTGTATCCCTTTTGATGCTCGTCTGTATCTCCCTTTGATGCTCGTCTGTGTCATCCTTTTAATACTCGCCTGTACCTCCTTTTGATGCTCGTCTGTATCTCCCTCAAAACAACTGTCTATGTCACTTTATCTTTCTGTCAAACCTACCCCTCTCCCAATCATTTCCATCCCTTTGAGAACCTTGTATTGGCACTTTGGCTACGTTACAAGCTATCACCGTTTTTCCAATTACTCGCTATAAATATTTCCATCAAGAAAAACAAAAATTCTCTTTCCCCAGCAGATATCAAGGCAGAAATAAAAGGAATAAAAACCACTCCATCTCCTCAGGACAAATTTCAGGTCTTCGGTATTTAATCTTCTTCTACTTCGAGTGTTTGAAAGGCTGGCGCCAATCTCGCCTTCGAGTATAAGATGATTAAATAGGGGCAGCTGTCATACCCCAAATTTGTCCTACCCTTTAACTTCTAACTGGCTTAGGTTTTGCATTCATGTACATACATCACTTAGGTCATAACTCACACTCATGCATTCATATCATAGGTGCTATTCAAGGGCTAGCAAGATAAAGCTCTGTTGCAGAGAAGTTTGATCAGAGAGTGAGGAAACCGAGATAATCATGTGGCTCTATGTTCATTGAAGTCCTCCCGGATTGGGGTGTCCCTCTGCTTCAAATCAGGGTATTCGATTGAAGAGTGCAAGCGTGCAAATCATCTGGGTCGTTAAATCAGGGTTTCTTTGACCAAAGTCAACCAGTTGACTTTCTGGTCAACATTTAATTAGGAATGGCCTCCATGTGTGGAAAACTTCTCATGCTGACCATGTAAGGGTGTTTGGGTGACTGGATTTGATTGGAGGAGATTTAATCGGGAATTTCATCAATAATCAGGAAAATCAGAACGGTTGACTTTTGGGTCAAAATCAGAAGAATTGTTCAAATATTGACTTTTGGTGGAAAATCGGTCAGGAAAAGTCGAAGAATGGATAAAATCGGGAGTTTGATAGAAAGTTTCCAAAAATGGAAAAAAGACAAAAATGGAAACTTTTCAACACTTAGAAAAATTTTTGATCCTTTGAATCATGATGAGCAGTCCACTTCAGCACTGATTTACACATGTCAAATGGCATTTTTTGGGAAAAGTTCCAACATCAAAGTTGTTCCTCTCATGGAGGTGAACAATTTTGTAGTTGGATAATTTTTCATTTGGAGCTTGGGTCAAAAGATATTGAGGTCTGATCTTTCTGAAAATCCATTTAAACCAAGTCACAATCCAAGTCACAAGCCAGGTCATGACCAGGCATTCCGTCAAACACGTGGCATGCCAAATCTCAAGCCAATTTTAGAGCTCTACAAAAATGCCATGGGAGCAAACTTGGTATCATTCTAATCCTTGCCATGTCTTCTTCCCAACAAGCCAAGAATTGAGTCAATCGGACAAATATTGAGAAGATTATAAGTCTCTAAAGTCAAGCCCTTGCCATAGTATACGCTGCAAGAAGTGCCAACCAAGATCCTAAGTCACGCGCATGCTTTTCATCGAGCACGTGGTGTGCTGACTTTGGGACTAATTTTAGAAGAATATAAAGGCCCATTAGATGCAATCTTGGTATCCTCATGTTCACCTCCATGTCCTCTTTACATTGATCATAGGGTTGATGCAAATGGTGAACCATAGATGGAGATATATGAGCATAGAGTGGACCTCTTGGCAAGTCACGAGTGTAATGCATGCGATGCCATTCTGCAGCCAAGCCTTGCACACTAGTTCATTCCATAATCAGCCATGCAACTTACTGAATACGTGAAAGCACGTAGAAAGCTTGCCGCAATTGCCACTATTGTTCACTAAGCATGAGAGAAAGCCACACTATAGTACAACACACCTCACCATACACTCCATGAGCCACACAATCTTGCTACATAACACAAAATCCTTCACAAATCCAAGACAGACTTCATTTTTCTCCTTTCTTCATTTCCTCAAAAAGATTCTCTCGGTTCTCTCTCATCCCTCTCTCTCACCACCATAACAAACCATAACAGACTTCTCTCTCCACCTTCAACCACCGCAACCACATCACTTCCCTCATTCAACCTCTAACAACCGCAACTTCATCATCTTCATTGATCAACAACAACTACAGCTCTCTTCTCTCATCGCTCTTCATCACACTTTCAACATCATCACCACACGATCCTCATCATCTTTCTGCTAAGCACTGCAACTATCATCACCTTCGTACAAATGGAGTGGTGAGACGAGATTCAAGGAGGTGGAGGCAACTCGCAGAGATTTGTTCGTTGTGTTGGAATTCAAGACTTCATCAGGTAAGATCTGAAGACCCTCTCAGCATAATAGACACGCGTGATAGGCTATTTAGATCTGAAATGAATCTTATATGTATGCTTTGCTGTGTATCGAGTTGCTATGGAACTCTAAATTCTTGACCTGGTTCGATCTGTTGATATGCTGGTTGTTTACGTGTTTAAGCTTTGTGTTCATATCCGGTAAATGCTTAGGAATGGATTGATGTGTTTAGATTTAGTCTTAGTAAGGTTTGTTCAGGTTAAAGTCTCTGAAATATGGCTCAGTTTATATATTAGAGTTAGAATTAGGTGAATCTAATGGTAGATCTAGAATCGGTGAGGAAATCCGAGTGGACCGGTGGCATTGTTTCTGATTTCTGGAAAAAAGTGTTGAACGCCGCCGTTGGGACCGCCGGAGAAGATGATCGGCAAAAGAATCTCCGGCGCTCGTGCGTTTCATGAGTTTTTTCTTAGTTTACTACGTGGCACGAGTTCATTAGTCCAGTTCCCACTCATTTGCGTTTTGTCCTTATTACAATCATTATGTGCAGCGATGGCGAGCTCTGATTGGTCCATGGTTATTCTTTTTGTCTTATATCACTTAAATTACACATGACCAATTGATGCTTATTACTCTGCATGTATGTGTCACGTCTCACAAATGATGATAACAATAATAATGTGACATGCTGAAAGTGAAACAAAATGTGATAATAATGCTGAATAAAAATGGGATTGAAATGGATGTGAGGTTGGGCCGCGTGCTGTCTGGGCCTAGCGCCAGATTCCTTTATGCACCTCCCAGTTCTGGCCCAGAGTGCTTTTGGTATAAATTTTAGTTCATTTGATTTTTGCTGATTCACCCCCCTCTGCTGTTAATAAAAAAAATAAATAAAAAAATTGTTTTAAATAGAATAATGTGTGTAGAAATCTTTGATATTTTTGTTAGATTTTTAGAACTTAGTTTGTTGTTTTTAATGAATCCATTTCTTTGGGGTGTTCGTTGTGTTTTTAAGTTCAATCGGTTTTGCAAATTAATTTTGTTTAATACCTTAGGAGTAGAATTTAATTGCCATTTTTTGTGTGATATCAATAGACTCATATACTATATTGTGTGGAAAAAATAAAAGTTTAAATCTATGTTTTGGTTAGGTTTTCATTAGATTTTCTATACCCGATTTATGTACGTTCCTAAACGGATAACCATGTGAATTTGACCTATAATTTGCTTTGCCTTTATGCAATTGACTTAGCTTCTTTTTGTACATATAATTAGGAATGTTTAGAGGTCCTAAAACCTGGAATTGAAGATTCTAGATCATGTTTTCCTATTTTACTTGTTTTTTCTTTCTCACATGTAAATACCTTGTTTTTGGTTGACGATTGCACCGTAACTTGTACAAATGATCCGTGATTTTGTGTGAAACTTCTTGGCATGACTTTGTAGTTGTCTAGGCATCTAGTAGAGGCTATTTGCTACTGACTTGTACCATTCGATTGCATGTTTCTAACTTCATTCACAATTTGAAACCGTTTAGCTAGTATTAACCTAGTGTTGTCTAGTTTTGGTTAGAGTTTTGTATTGCTTCATGCTAATTGACTAATATAGATTAATATAGGATATTAGAACTAGATGATTGAGTTTGCTACTGACTTGAGGCCTAGCTCATTGTGTTCACTTGTCTTTGTTTTGATTAATTGATGTTTGTCCGCTAATCGGTAAGTAACGATGCATGCGATGCTTTGACGACTTCTTGTGGATGTTTTTGTAGGGTACCGTGATGCTTTTGCATTTGATTTGGGACATTCAATCCCTTATTTTGCTACTGACTTGGAGCTTCTTTCCCTTGTTTCCATGCTTAGCCTCTCATTTCTTACTTTAATTTTGATTACATCTTGCTACTGCTTGCCATGTTCCCTTAGACTCTTCCTCCTTTGTTAAGAGGAATCGAGATAGGTTAGTTATCCTCGACCTTAGGACCATTTGTAGATTAGAATAACATAGATTAGAATGTTAGACCCAGTTCCCTATTGCATTCTTTTTCCTTTTCAACTTTTAAAATGCTTAATAAAAGGAAGATGCGAATCACATTAAGAAAGTGATAGAGAAATGAATGGGATTCATTCCCTAATCTGTTTCTCAATCACTTAGTGGCATAGAAACGAGTGGGATTCATTCCCTAATCTGTTTCTCATTCACTACTTAATGGGAGAGAAACGAGTGGGATTCATTCCCTAATCTGTTTCTCAAACATTAATTGATGGGAGAGAAACGAGTGAGATTCATTCTCTAATCTGCTTCTCAAACATTACATAATGGGATGGAAGTGAGTGGGATTCATTCCCTAATCTGCTTCTCGATCATTATACATTTTATGTGATTCGAATCGTGAAGTAAACCCCCTAAAAAATACACAACCAAAAACACTTTAAAACATCTAATAATGGTTCAGACTAAAGCAAAGTAGAGAAAGTGGTGAGTGGCCCGGTATTGGGAACTGTTCATCACTCATCTACCCTAAAAGACACAAACCAATCATTTCTTTTTCTTTTGCCTCGTTGGCGCCTAAGGGCAATGTCATTTCCGTTCGTACGCATCGTAGGTCGTCCCTTATGCAAGAACGTGAACGTTGACTCCGCCCAATTAAAAAACACAAAAACAAACAGAAAATCGTGAGCCGAGCTACGGTAACTCTGATTCCTGAAAAGGATACGTAGGCAGCGGGGTAGGGCCCGTGCGAGTACAATTCTTTATTTTCCCTACATTTTGCATTCATTTCGCATTTAGACATAGACATAGTACACCCCCTTTAGATAGAAACAAACATAGGTGGATACCATCGAGTACGATGGGCGCGAGGGGTGCTAATACCTTCCCCTTGCGTAACCGACTCCCGTACCTTGATTCTCTGGTCGCAAGACCCTGTTCCTTCCTTTGTTAGGTTTTCTGATATTCCTTTCCCTTATGGGATAAATATATTGGTGGCGACTCTGTTCATTTTTCGCGAGCGTGCGACATGTATTCGCCACCTCCATATGTTCGCAGAACTATGATTTTCTTTTCACTCTAGTTTTTGACAAGTATCTTGAATCTCGTAAAGATTTCAAATAGTTCATCCTTTATCTTGATCACATAGATCCACAGCTTTCGACTAAACTCATCGACAAATAAAATGAAATATTTTATTTTCACCAATGGTATGTTCTTCGAATGGACCACATACACCTGAGTGTACCACTTTGAATATACAGGATGATCTTATTGGCATAGTCAAAGCGAAATAATTTCTGGATTGCTTTCCGACTAAACAACCTTCACAGAATTTGTCAGGCATCTCAAGACTTGGAATACTAGTAACCATATCTTGAGTAATCAGTTGATTGAGTGATCAAAAATTCAAATGTCCAAACCTCAAATGCCACAACCAACTATCCTTGCGGTCGAAAATAGTATTTAGACATTGTACTTCAGCCAAACTAATCAAGGTCTTAAATATCCTGTTCTTCAATAGAGGAGATTTTAAGACCAAATTATTCTGAGTGTCAAACAATTTTAAAATTTCATCTTTCATGACAACTGAGAAACCCTTTTCAACTAGTTGTCCAACAATTAGCAGGTTGCACTTCATTCCAGATACCTAGAGCACATCTTTAATCATAGCTTTTCCTCCATTACTCATTTGAAAAACTATGTTGCCAGTACATTATGCTTGCAACAAACTATTATCTGCAAGTTTTACCTTGCTCTTCTTCGACTCGTCGAAATCTACCAACCACATTTTTTTAACCAGTCATGTGATTTGAGCAGCCTGATTCGAGGAACAAGATCTTGGATTCGACATGGTTATATGCAACTACATCCATAACTACCATACCTTCAGAATCATCTGAATCTTGGCGTGCAAGGTTCGCTCCTTCGTCCTTGACTTTTGTTGATCCATTGTCTTTCCTGTATCAATAATGTTTAGACAAATGACCACACTTCTCACAGTGATATCACTGCACACGTTTCTTATCTGCTTTGTCCTTTTAATAGTTTCCTCCTTCTTTTTTCGAGGATTCGAAAGTTCTATCATCGACCTTGTCGCACGCTCGCGAAAATGTGAACAGAGTCGCCACCAATATATTTATCCCAAAGAGGGAAAGGAATATCAGAAAACCTAACAAAGGAAGGAACAAGGTCTTGCAACCAGAGAATCAAGGTACGGGAGTCGGTTACGCAAGGGGAAGGTATTAGCACCCCTCGCGCCCATCGTACTCGATGGTATCCACCTATGTTTGTTTCTATCTAAAGGGTGTATCTATGTCTATGTCTATATGCGAATGCATGCAAAAAGAAATACGGGGAAAAGAAGGAATATTTACAAATGTGCTCGTTCAAACCCCGCGACTTGATGCCTACGTATCCTTTTCAGGAATCAGAGCGTCGTAGTTCGGCTCCATAGTTTTGTTTGTTTTTGTGTTTTTTAGTTGGGCGGAGTTAACGCTCGCGCTCTTGCATAAGGGGACAGCCTAGGATGCAATAGAGCGGAGATAACAACGCCCTTAAGAAAAGGAGATGAGAGAGACTTTGAGTGTTTCGAGGAAATCCCTTAAGCAAGGGAAACTCGAGTTACTCTTTGGTTTGTGTTTTTTTAGAAGGTTGGGAACTCACGCCTGAATGGAACCCTTAAGCAAGAGAGCCCCAAGCACTCGAACATCCCTTAAGCAAGGGAAGTTACAAGCTATCATTCCCTTTTTATTAGTCAAAGTATTTATTAGTCATTTTTTATGCGTTTTCTTGGTGTTTTTTACGGGAAATTTATTCAAGTATTTTTAGAGTGTTTTATGGTTGAAAAAGAAAAAGAAACTAGCCTAAGTAAACTAGCCTAATATGAATGGGGAATTCTACTTATTATTATCATGGTTTCTACCTAAGGTTAGGATTTAAAAGAAGCATGCAAATTAAAGTCACAATAGAAGCAAAAATTTGAGAAACACAATGGTACAAAAATTGGCATACAAGCATATAGTAGCAAGTCAAAGATATAGTACAAAATGAAATAAAATACTACTATTTTTTATGTACATTTTTATGACAAAATTGGTATTCTAATCAAACACAAGAATTAAAAGTCTAAACTAATATTTTGTGATCATTTTTTTTAGTCAAAAATTAGTGTTAAGGTCTAAAAGTACAAGGAAGAAAATTAGCATTTTATTATTAAAATGTAAAGAAAATCTAAATTCTAAAATGAAAAAGAGTGTGAATTCAGGGGGTGCATGTTGAAATTATGGGTGCAGTAAGCATATATGCGCAGGGCCCAGACTGAATTAGGCCCACCAGAGTTTTTTTTATTGTTACAGTATGCCAAAAACGCGGTATGGGCCACCTGGGGTGTGAGTAGCAATGCGTTGGCCCAAATGATTTGTTTTGATTCAGTTTTGCTTACAAAAACGGTGCAATGGGCCTTCAGGGGGTGTGGGTACGAATTTGTTGCAGGCCCAAGGTATCATGGATCAGGATTCAAGTTTTATTCAATTAATCACCAATTATTCAGACTAATGACAGTTAGTATTTGGTTTTATCTAATTGATCCTAATTAATTCTAATAAAATGTCAATTAACAAATCTTATGCTAATTAAATGTTAAAGCTAAATGAATAAAGAAAAAAAGGATTAGGGTTGAGTTTTATGACCTTTCGCCTTCCACAGATTCAATTCCCACACTCTCGTTCTCTTTCTCTCGTTCCCTCCGACGGCGGCGTGGCGGTCTCCTCCGGTGGCTTCTTCGATTCGCCGCCGTGAGCAAACAGACCCCTCTCATCATCATCTCGTTTCAACTCTCTTATATCGCCTCACTCTCGATTCATGCTTCCCTGTTTCATCCGATTTCGCATCGCTCTCCTCCCTCGCTTCTGATTCATTATCCTTTTGTTCCGTTGAATTTGAGCTACGCGTGATGACGATGCAATGATGATGAAGGCGCTTGGAAATTTGAAGTGAAGAGCGATACGATGACGATGACTTTGTTCGCGGCGGAGAAGAAACGGAGGATTGTGTATTTCAGATCGGTGAAGATAAGAAGCATATGAAGGAGGTTCAATGATGGAGTTTTAAGGTCTTGATTCTTCTCTTCTCCTTCATGAACTCTTGCTGCGTTCTTGTTGTGGTGATAGTTTCTTGGTGAGAATGAAGGTGATTGTGACGTGTTTGATGCAGTGTGAAGCTGAAGATCGTTATGTTGATTGTAGCTTCCCCTTTGTTTTTGCAGATACGGAGATGAAGAAGTGAGGGTGTAATTCAGAGGGATTCGGTTCTTGTGATGAAGATTGAAGAAAAAGAGGATGAACCAGATTTGAACAGGTGAAGTTTCAGAGAAGGAGAGAGAGTTCTTTCTTCGATTCTGTTACAGGTTTGCGTAATCTTTTCCCTTGAACCTTTTCTTCCAGCTTTCTGTTACGTTTTCGGTTATGCCGGTGAGTGGTTTTCTGATTCTTTCTTTTCTGTTATCAATTTCTGATGGACAGAGAGAGTGATGGTGATTGAAGATTGAATAAGGTTGAAGATGAGGGTGGTTAGGGATGAATTCAGAGAGTGATGGTTCTGAGATCAGAAATGGTGGAGAGGGTTGATGGTAAGAGCGTGCAGTTCAGAATTATGATGAAGATGAAGAATGGTTATGGAGGAGATGAATGAAGGAATTGTGGAGGAGAGTGGAAGAGGATGAAGATGAAATGGTGTGTGGTTGTGGAACTTAGGCTTAGCACATCTTCATTCAAAGTTTACAAGCGAAACTATGATGAAGATTGGTGGTTGTGCTTCCAGGTGTGTGTAGAGAAGGATGATGAAGAGTGAGGATTGGAAGAGAGTGTGTAGCATTTATATATGGGCGATGATTGAGGAATAATGGTGAATCCTTAGGTGTGGAGCCTGAATCATAGCTTGCAATGAGCCTTTTTTCGATTTCTCGAGTGTGGGACTTGGAAGGTATGTTGATAGTTGTTGTAGATAGCTGAATGAAACTGTTTTAATTGTTTTCTGATTTTCTGTTAATTGAATATGGTTTTGATATGATGAAGGACTGAATTTTTGGAAGTTTGGATGGTTATTTTTCTGTTGGAGTTTTCTTTGGTAGTTATAAAATTGGTTAGTGAATGCTGCAAGTTTGTTAATAGTTAGTTTTTATTCTGGGTTTGATCATGGTTTTCTGTATGGGTGAAATCATTTTGATGTGTAAAATCTCTGTTATGATAGTTAGTAGAACTGTAGTGGCTTTTCTGAACAATTCCATCTTTTGTTTTTCTGTATGACTCTTTACATGACCTGCTACCGGTTCCTTGATGGGCTGCAATGTGTAAGATAGGGACTGGTTTTTTGAATGGTATTTTATGTTGTGAAATGTGACTTTAACTGTGTATGGTTTGGACTTGTTAGATGCTGCAGGTCTGATTATCATGGTATGGTAGCAGCGGATTTTGAATGTATGCAGTGGCTTCCAATATTCAAACGGCATGGTTCTAATACTCGTCAGCTTGTTGTTTTTTATGCAGGTAGCAGCAGAATCATTGCGAGGATGCATTGCTTGGGAATAATATGGTGAAGATGAGGTCACGGGAAGAATGGAATCAGAATGAAACGTGGAAGCGGTTTGCAGAACTGAAGAGAGATAGGTTTAGAGGTCTGGTCAATGTTCTAGTCAATGGTCAACTATTGACCAAAAGTCAACTATTGGTGAAAAGTCAACAAATGGGAAATGTATTTTTATTCCTTTTGTGTAATTTTCTGGATGTCAATGTATTGTAATGCGACTTTTGAAAGTGTAATGGAAAGTATATTTTGTATGGGATTTGAATGTATGTGATGGAGTTGAATCAGGTTTTGAAAATATAATGAAGTTTGATGATGGTATCAATGTAGTTTGACTTTTCATATGGATGTTGACTTTTGACAATGTAGTTCGACCTCGAATACACCTTTGACTTTTATTGACTTTTCATGTGACTTGCCTTTTAAGAAATCAACTAAAATCCTCTCCAATCCTTGTAATCTTGAATAAATGAATCCAAATAACAACCTTGATCCATATGTAGTAATTGGCCCCAAAAGAGAGAATCCATAAGACTTAGTCAACATATGACTAAAAGTTCGCAGTGACCAAAATGACTTCCCAAAGCTTTTCTCCATGATGTGTAACAAAGATCCTGACCAATTGACTTACGGTATGAAACTCGCAGCTAAACTCGAGTTGCAAACAAATGGGCACTCCAATGCATAGATGGAATCCTGACCTTTAAGTTCAATTGATGCCTTCAATCCATCACCAATGATTTTAATGGACCAAGATTATTTTTAATAAATGGATGCATGATGTGTTAGATAACCTAATGGAGGTATGTACATGAGTGCAAAGCCTAAGCCAGTTAGAAATTAAAGGGTAGGACAAATTTGGGGTATGACAGCTGCCCCTATTTAATCGTCTTAAACCTGAAGGTGAGATTGACGCTAGTCTTTCGAACCTTCGAGGTAGAAGAAGATTAAATACCAAGACCAGAAATTTGTCCAGAAAAGATGGTATGGGTATTATCCTCATTTTTCCATTTTTGTTTTGATATCTGTTGGGGAAAGAAAATTTTGTTTTTTTTCTTTTTTCTGGTGGAAAAGTTTATGGTAAGCAATGCTTGGATGGTGATAGCTTGTAACGTAGCCATGGTGACAATACAAGGTTCTCAATGGAAATGATTGTTGTATGAAACTGTGATTGGAAAATACGGGTTCGATGGAAAGATAGGACCTAAGCTCCACAAGAATGAAAAAAGATGAGGATAAGGTCAACGGACCTACGATCCACAGGAAATGAAAAAGATGAGGATAAGGTCAACGGACCTACGATCCACAGGAAATGAAAAAGATGAGGATAAGGTCAACAGACCTACGATCCACAAGAAATGAAAAAGATGTGGATAAGGTCAATAGACCTACGATCCACAAGAAATGAAGAAGATGAGGATAAGGTCAACGGACCTACGATCCACTAGGAACTGGAAAAGATGAGGATAAGGTCAACGGACCTACGATCCACAAGAATGAAAAAGATGAGGATAAGGTCAACGGACCTACGATCCACAAGAAATGAAAAAGATGAGGATAAGGTCAACGGACCTACGATCCACAAGAATGAAAAAGATGAGGATAAGGTCAACGGACCTACGATCCACAAGAATGAAAAAGATGAGGATAAGGTCAACGGACCTACGATCCACAAGAATGCAAAGGATGAGGATAAGGTCAACGGACCTACGATCCACAAGAATGCAACTGATGAGGATAAGGTCAACGGACCTACGATCCACAGGAAATGAAAAGATGAGGATAAGGTCAACGGACCTACGATCCACAAGAAATGAAAAGATGAGGATAAGGTCAACGGACCTACGATCCACAAGAATTGGAAAAGATGAGGATAAAGTCAACGGACCTACGATCCACTAGGAACTGGAAAAGATGAGGATAAGGTCAACGGACCTACGATCCACAAGAATGAAAAAGATGAGGATAAGGTCAACGGACCTACGATCCACAAGAATGCAAAGGATGAGGATAAGGTCAACGGACCTACGATCCATAAGAAATGAAAGATGAGGATAAGGTCAACGAACCTACGATCCAAAAGAATGAAAAAGATGAGGATAAGGTCAACGGACCTACGATCCATAAGAATGCAAAGGATGAGGATAAGGTCAACGGACCTACGATCCACAAGAATGCAACTGATGAGGATAAGGTCAACGGACCTACGATCCACAGGAAATGAAAAGATGAGGATAAGGTCAACGGACCTACGATCCACAAGAAATGAAAAGATGAGGATAAGGTCAACGGACCTACGATCCACAAGAATGCAAAGGATGAGGATAAGGTCAACGGACCTACGATCCACAAGAATGAAAAAGATGAGGATAAGGTCAACGGGCCTACGATCCACAAGAATGAAAAGATGAGGATAAGGTCAACGGACCTACGATCCACAAGAATGAAAAGATGAGGATAAGGTCAACGGACCTACGATCCACAAGAATGAAAAGATGAGGATAAGGTCAACGGACCTACAATCCACAAGAAAATTATTGAAAAGCACTTAGACTGGGGACTGGGGATTGGTAAAACCAAGTATCGGCACCGTGGATGGAGGAGATTTGTAATGGAGTAGCAGACATTAATTGGAGTTTGTAAGGATATCCTTTTGTGTGGGGAAGTATCGTCGTCTTGATTGAGGGATGATTTGTATTATCTGGCTTATGCTTTGTATGCATGTTTGACTTTTTCTATGGCGTAATGTTCCGCTTTGACGGATATGCTACGCTTTTGAGGATGCAATGTTATATGCAGTGAATACTATATGCAGAGTGCCAAATAAAGGCATTAGTGAGGTAAACACCAGGGAGAATCCCCTTAGTGTTAAGGACCATGTGGAGGTGCCAATAGATATTGGACTTTGATTTGTAAGATGCACTTTTCTTTGACTTGAAGAATGATTTCTGACTTCTCACCATGTGCCACTGCTTGGAGGATTTTCAGCTTGAGGAGATTCCCTCGATTCACCATGTTGGGGATGAGGAATCTAAATAAGGAGCCTTGATTAGGGAAGTAGGACAACTCCTAGGAGAAATAAACTCATATGCTTGAAGAATGGAACAAACTTCCCGGAGAAATAAACTCCATGCTTGGGGAGAGACCAAGGTTCCAGGAGAAATAAACTCCTATGGTCACGGAGCGACAAAAAAACTCAGAATTGTGCCCCAAGCTTCGTGACTTATGGAGGAATTTGCCCCAAAGGATCCTTGGAGAGATTTGTCGAATCTTGACGTAACTGCCCCAGATTGGTTGAAACCAAGAGAGGTTCCTCGACATGATTGCCCCAGATTGATCAAAGCTTGAAGAGATTTATCGACATGATTTCCCCATATATGCTGAATTTGAGAGGTCAAACCTCGATTCAATTGCCCCTGATTAGGTACATATTGCCAGAATCCTCAAGCTTTCATTGTTTTGAAGTTAAACAAGCATGGAAACAACTTTACCACACTCAACGGAGTCTTCAAATTCTTTCCCTCAAAGTAATCAAAGAAAGCATTAACTGTTCGTGCCCAACGGACTTCTTTAGAGAACCTGCCCCTCGATAGTCAACATTTGAAATGATTAGCTTTTACTCCTCAGAGTTCTCAAGTCTCTTGTATTTTGACATGATCAAGTTACTTACTGATTCTCACCATGGTAATTTCCTTGATGTTAAGCACATATTTGTATGCAAAAGAATGTTAATTCTAAGAATGATGATTCTAATGCAAAGCCTATGTTAGTCTTGAAGTTTAAAGAAACTTTTTATTGAGATGAGGTTGCGACCTCTTGTGAACAGATCACCAGTTGACACAACCTCAATTTTTGCATATGGAAGATGAAGCAAACGTACGATACCAACATGGATATGAGTCTCGCTTCATTGGGAGTCAGTTAAACACTATCTCTTCGGAGTGCGCTTTCAAAATAAACCCTACTTCAATTAGGACTTTTAAGGGTTGTAATTTGGCCGGGTTCACGGTTTTTAGAAAACAAAGGATTTTTAGGCTCAAAATTATTTGTACCCACCCCCTTCGTGATGTTCTCCAGTCCTATGTTCAGTTAACTCGACACAAGTGTTCATCCCTCACAAAGAATTTGGAATTGTTGAGGAATCAATGAGGTTTTTCGGATATGGCAGTCACTCACTTTCTTTCTTGATTCATTATCACACGACTTTGTTCTTGCTTGGCAATTTCATCATCTTTTTTCTTTTGCCATTTTCTTTTCATCTTTTATTTTCATTATTTTTTCGCCATTTTTTTTTTGCTCTTTTTTTTGAACAAGTCGTGTGACCTCGCTTAGTCTTTGATTCGTTGGAGGTGATTGCGACCGCCTCACTCCTTTGATTTGATGAAGCATTACCATTGTGGTATCGTCATCTATTGATCTCTTGATGGAATAAGGACAATCATTGCGGTTTTGACATTCCTCAACTATTTGAAGGATAACCATTGTTGTATCCTTGGATGCATACCCTTTTGGTGAGTTTTGAACACTCGATCAAGTTAAATGAACACTACCCTGCCCCAAGGTTAAAACAAGGGTTTTTTATGATTTAGAAAAGAAACTCCTACATCAAGGCCCAAAGGGGTTAACGAGGGTCTATCTCCCTTATATCTCCAGTGTTTGGGGATTTGAAATGATGCCTGTACATCCTCAGTAGGGTTTTTTTATTCAAAAACACATGATTAGAGATTTTGCATTTTTATCTTTCATCATTCTCCCTCTGCTCTTTGCCTAAGCAAGTGATTAGTAAAGTTGGTATCGTAATGCCAAAAACCTTTTTTATGAGTGAAAACGAATGGATTGCTTCAAGACGAACATAAGCAACGTATTTTTATTTTCATTCATAAATTAACAAGTTTTTACATGCTAGTAATGCTTAAACAAACAATGAAATGTTACAAATGAGAATGCAATAGAGAAACTAAATGAATGCCATTGTTGAGGAGGCTTGACTCCGTCTGGACTTGTTGATCTCGAATACTTTCTGCAGTTCCTTCCAAACTCTTCAGATTACTCCAAAAGAGAACTCCAACGAAGTCACCCATGAGTCGTAAACTTTTGCCTTGCTTTAGGGATTCGAGCAATGCGAGTGATGCAATGCTCAAGATAAGAGTACGTCTTGCTTATCCCTCGTGCGGGAGCCCCAAACATATTCATTGGAGAAGTATTCGCCATCATAAATGGAAAGAATCTTGTATGGTCATCAAACTCAAGAGAGCTACTTGTGGGGCAGAAGACCCAAAACACGAATCTTAACCAATTGAAATTCTGACAAACGAGGAAGCAACTGGGCATAAGGCCATCAATTTGTTTCTTATATTTTTCTCGTCTCTGTTAACTAGCAAGGCCACTGAGAAGGAGATCCTGAGAAAAGGCAACTGATATATGAAGTAGAACCTTGAGAATGAGAAGCATTGTGAAGAACCCTCTTGATTATCACACAGAAGAAGATTCTGACGAAGTCACCCAAGAATTTGTAATGCTTTAGGGATTCGAGCAATGCGAATGATGCAATGCTCAAGATAAGAGTACGTCTTGCTTATCCCTCGTGCGGGAGCCCCAAGCAACTTCCACACATGTACAGGAGATGATTACCAATTTAGCTTCAATATCCATCATTAGGAGTGAGAGTGGACGATCCTTGCATTTCTTGATATCAGGCATTAGGCACAAACCAACAGCATCTGAATCAGTGGCGTCACGACCTTTTATGGCTTTCAATCTCTTCTCCAAGAGGTGGAACCTTTGGTCAATTGGGAACTTGCAGACTTCAATGATGTGAATTCTCTTTATCAAGAAGAGGAATCTCAACATTATTTCAAACATTCTGATACATAAGACCTTCTCATGGGTGAGATCAACATTTGCATTCGGCCTAGGAGGAACTCGTCTCAATTCTTCTTGTCAAAGAGAAAAGGCTTGAATAACCTCCATACACTGATTCACTTCAGTCTCCATTCATGTTCTTATCTCAGTCAAAACCCCACGGAGTTGTTCCATTGTTAACTTTTAAGCACATAGCGGCGAGAAGTCAATTTTGTTGTTGGAGTCGGAATTTGAGTAGAAAAGGCCCCCACAAGCTTCTGATAGAACCATGAGATGCATGATAGTATGAATGCATGTTTCATTTATGAGAGATCCTAAAGCTTTCCACACACTTTTGTTTTTTCTTTTTTTTTTGAATCAAAGCTTCATTTTGTATAGGATATCTTTTCTTTTCTTTTATTTCTATTTTTTTCTCCTTTTTTTTTTTTTTTGGAAATAGACTTTAGGATCCCCCACAAATGAAGTGGATGAAGGAATGATGTTATGCAATGCAAAGGCATGGGATCAAGGTCCATATAATCTGAGTAGCAATCTGTGCAATCCTCTGAATGACTGATGTAAAGCCTTTGTACAGGCCAAATGTCACAGGATCAAAAGTTCGACGCCTTTTTTGAATACCAGAATATCAAGCACCATGAGAACAGACCAAATAAAGGTCCGACCTCAAATATGAAGAGCCATGGTATGTAGGAGTCAAGGTTTCCTGTCCCACCCCAATCTCACGGGTATGAATTCTAGACACGGACAGGTGGTCCCTAATGGTCACCAGGGTCTACAGTTCCCATGGGGTACAAAGTGTTTGAGGCAACAAGCGTGCCCCATGAAAGAACCTCGCCCAGTTGTGGTACCCCATGTCAATCTCAGCCATAGCAAGCGCTATGGGAGTCAACATGAGCATCCACGCTAATCCTATGTGTCACTTGGCCTGGGTAGTGGGCCTTTTACCTCATACAAACCCCCACCTGCAAAACAGAACAGAAGACCCCAAGGAACACAAAATATAATCCATATGCATGATGTGCAAGCAGAAATAAACATGATATGCAAGCAGAAAATAAACATGCAAACATATGTACAAGATATAGACATAAAACAAATAAACACCCAATAAAATAAAACAAACAAAGGCTAGGATCGACTCGCTAAAAATGGACCCGCAATAGGTCTAGCAACATCCCCAGCAGAGTCGCCAGCTGTCGCACGCTCGCGAAAATGTGAACAGAGTCGCCACCAATATATTTATCCCAAAGAGGGAAAGGAATATCAGAAAACATAACAAAGGAAGGAACAGGGTCTTGCAACCAGAGAATCAAGGTACGGGAGTCGGTTACGCAAGGGGAAGGTATTAGCACCCCTCGCGCCCATCGTACTCGATGGTATCCACCTATGTTTGTTTCTATCTAAAGGGTGTATCTATGTCTATGTCTATATGCGAATGCATGCAAAAAGAAATACGGGGAAAAGAAGGAATATTTACAAATGTGCTCGTTCAAGCCCCGCGACTTGATGCCTACGTATCCTTTTCAAGAATCAGAGCGCCGTAGTTCGGCTCCATAGTTTTGTTTGTTTTTGTGTTTTTTAGTTGGGCGGAGTTAACGCTCGCGCTCTTGCATAAGGGGACAGCCTAGGATGCAATAGAGCGGAGATAACAATGCCCTTAAGAAAAGGAGATGAGAGAGACTTTGAGTGTTTCGAGGAAATCCCTTAAGCAAGGGAAACTCGAGTTACTCTTTGGTTTGTGTTTTTTTAGAAGGTTGGGAACTCACGCCTGAATGGAACCCTTAAGCAAGGGAGCCCCAAGCACTCGAACATCCCTTAAGCAAGGGAAGTTACAAGCTATCATTCCCTTTTTATTAGTCAAAGTATTTATTAGTCATTTTTTATGCGTTTTCTTGGTGTTTTTTACGGGAAATTTATTCAAGTATTTTTAGAGTGTTTTATGGTTGAAAAAGAAAAAGAAACTAGCCTAAGTAAACTAGCCTAATATGAATGGGGAATTCTACTTATTATTATCATGGTTTCTACCTAAGGTTAGGATTTAAAAGAAGCATGCAAATTAAAGTCACAATAGAAGCAAAAATTTGAGAAACACAATGGTACAAAAATCGGCATACAAGCATATAGTAGCAAGTCAAAGATATAATACAAAATGAAATAAAATACTACTATTTTTTATGTACATTTTTATGACAAAATTGGTATTCTAATCAAACACAAGAATTAAAAGTCTAAACTAATATTTTGTGATCATTTTTTTAGTCAAAAATTAGTGTTAAGGTCTAAAAGTACAAGGAAGAAAATTAGCATTTTATTATTAAAATGTAAAGAAAATCTAAATTCTAAAATGAAAAAGAGTGTGAATTCAGGGGGTGCATGTTGAAATTATGGGTGCAGTAAGCATATATGCGCAGGGCCCAGACTGAATTAGGCCCACCAGAGTTTGTTTTATTGTTACAGTATGCCAAAAACGCGGTATGGGCCACCTGGGGTGTGAGTAGCAATGCGTTGGCCCAAATGATTTGTTTTGATTCAGTTTTGCTTACAAAAACGGTGCAATGGGCCTTCAGGGGGTGTGGGTACGAATTTGTTGCAGGCCCAAGGTATCATGGATCAGGATTCAAGTTTTATTCAATTAATCACCAATTATTCAGACTAATGACAGTTAGTATTTGGTTTTATCTAATTGATCCTAATTAATTCTAATAAAATGTCAATTAACAAATCTTATGCTAATTAAATGTTAAAGCTAAATGAATAAAGAAAAAAAGGATTAGGGTTGAGTTTTATGACCTTTCGCCTTCCACAGATTCAATTCCCACACTCTCGTTCTCTTTCTCTCGTTCCCTCCGACGGCGGCGCGGCGGTCTCCTCCGGTGGCTTCTTCGATTCGCCGCCGTGAGCAAACAGACCCCTCTCATCATCATCTCGTTTCAACTCTCTTATATCGCCTCTCTCTCGATTCATGCTTCCCTGTTTCAGCCGATTTCGCATCGCTCTCCTCCCTCGCTTCTGATTCATTATCCTTTTGTTCCGTTGAATTTGAGCTACGCGTGATGACGATGCAATGATGATGAAGGCGCTTGGAAATTTGAAGTGAAGAGCGATACGATGACGATGACTTTGTTCGCGGCGGAGAAGAAACGGAGGATTGTGTATTTCAGATCGGTGAAGATAAGAAGCATATGAAGGAGGTTCAATGATGGAGTTTTAAGGTCTTGATTCTTCTCTTCTCCTTCATGAACTCTTGCTGCGTTCTTGTTGTGGTGATAGTTTCTTGGTGAGAATGAAGGTGATTGTGACGTGTTTGATGCAGTGTGAAGCTGAAGATCGTTATGTTGATTGTAGCTTCCCCTTTGTTTTTGCAGATACGGAGATGAAGAAGTGAGGGTGTAATTCAGAGGGATTCGGTTCTTGTGATGAAGATTGAAGAAAAAGAGGATGAACCAGATTTGAACAGGTGAAGTTTCAGAGAAGGAGAGAGAGTTCTTTCTTCGATTCTGTTACAGGTTTGCGTAATCTTTTCCCTTGAACCTTTTCTTCCAGCTTTCTGTTACGTTTTCGGTTATGCCGGTGAGTGGTTTTCTGATTCTTTCTTTTCTGTTATCAATTTCTGATGGACAGAGAGAGTGATGGTGATTGAAGATTGAATAAGGTTGAAGATGAGGGTGGTTAGGGATGAATTCAGAGAGTGATGGTTCTGAGATCAGAAATGGTGGAGAGGGTTGATGGTAAGAGCGTGCAGTTCAGAATTATGATGAAGATGAAGAATGGTTATGGAGGAGATGAATGAAGGAATGGTGGAGGAGAGTGGAAGAGGATGAAGATGAAATGGTGTGTGGTTGTGGAACTTAGGCTTAGCACATCTTCATTCAAAGTTTACAAGCGAAACTATGATGAAGATTGGTGGTTGTGCTTCCAGGTGTGTGTAGAGAAGGATGATGAAGAGTGAGGATTGGAAGAGAGTGTGTAGCATTTATATATGGGCGATGATTGAGGAATAATGGTGAATCCTTGGGTGTGGAGCCTGAATCATAGCTTGCAATGAGCCTTTTTTCGATTTCTCGAGTGTGGGACTTGGAAGGTATGTTGATAGTTGTTGTAGATAGCTGAATGAAACTGTTTTAATTGTTTTCTGATTTTCTGTTAATTGAATATGGTTTTGATATGATGAAGGACTGAATTTTTGGAAGTTTGGATGGTTATTTTTCTGTTGGAGTTTTCTTTGGTAGTTATAAAATTGGTTAGTGAATGCTGCAAGTTTGTTAATAGTTAGTTTTTATTCTGGGTTTGATCATGGTTTTCTGTATGGGTGAAATCATTTTGATGTGTAAAATCTCTGTTATGATAGTTAGTAGAACTGTAGTGGCTTTTCTGAACAATTCCATCTTTTGTTTTTCTGTATGACTCTTTACATGACCTGCTACCGGTTCCTTGATGGGCTGCAATGTGTAAGATAAGGACTGGTTTTTTGAATGGTATGTTATGTTGTGAAATGTGACTTTAACTGTGTATGGTTTGGACATGTTAGATGTTGCAGGTCTGATTATCATGGTATGGTAGCAGCGGATTTTGAATGTATGCAGTGGCTTCCAATATTCAAACGGCATGGTTCTAATACTCGTCAGCTTGTTGTTTTTTATGTAGGTAGCAGCAGAATCATTGCGAGGATGCATTGCTTGGGAATAATATGGTGAAGATGAGGTCACGGGAAGAATGGAATCAGAATGAAACATGGAAGCGGTTTGCAGAACTGAAGAGAGATAGGTTTAGAGGTCTGGTCAATGTTCTAGTCAATGGTCAACTATTGACCAAAAGTCAACTATTGGTGAAAAGTCAACAAATGGGAAATGTATTTTTATTCCTTTTGTGTAATTTTCTGGATGTCAATGTATTGTAATGCGAATTTTGAAAGTGTAATGGAAAGTATATTTTGTATGGGATTTGAATGTATGTGATGGAGTTGAATCAGGTTTTGAAAATATAATGAAGTTTGATGATGGTATCAATGTAGTTTGACTTTTCATATGGATGTTGACTTTTGACAATGTAGTTCGACCTCGAATACACCTTTGACTTTTATTGACTTTTCATGTGACTTGCCTTTTAAGAAATCAACTAAAATCCTCTCCAATCCTTGTAATCTTGAATAAATGAATCCAAATAACAACCTTGATCCATATGTAGTAATTGGCCCCAAAAGAGAGAATCCATAAGACTTAGTCAACATATGACTAAAAGTTCGCAGTGACCAAAATGACTTCCCAAAGCTTTTCTCCATGATGTGTAACAAAGATCCTGACCAATTGACTTACGGTATGAAACTCGCAGCTAAACTCGAGTTGCAAACAAATGGGCACTCCAATGCATAGATGGAATCCTGACCTTTAAGTTCAATTGATGCCTTCAATCCATCACCAATGATTTTAATGGACCAAGATTATTTTTAATAAATGGATGCATGATGTGTTAGATAACCTAATGGAGGTATGTACATGAGTGCAAAGCCTAAGCCAGTTAGAAATTAAAGGGTAGGACAAATTTGGGGTATGACAGACTTGATGCTTGTGAGGGTTCAACTAAGACTTCTTATCCCGAGTCTTGTCGACTTTCCCTTTGAATTTGTTGGAACCACCATTCTTTTTCCATGACTGAGCCTGCAAAGCTTGTATCGAATCTTGAACTCATTTCCTTTCGGAAATCCTAATCTCACGCGCTTCCAACAAACCAACCAAATCTTCCAATTTCAGGGTTTCAAGATTGTTGGATTCTTGAATAGCTACAATAATGTGATCAAAGTAAGAGGTCAACGTACGCATTACCTTCTCAACTATCATCTTATCAATTAGAGTTTCACCACAACCCTTCATGAGATGACAAGTTTCTGCACCTTCGACACATACTCTACAATCTTTTCGTCTTCTTCCATCGATAATAATTCATATTGTCGATGCAAGGTCTGCAACTTGACAACCTTGACTTTCTCACATCCTTCATAATATTTGACAATAATATCCCATGCCTCATTCGCTGATTCAGCATGAGAGATTCTGTCAAAATTTGTAGCATCAACCACCGTTTAAATGCAATACGCAGCCTTGCAAGCCTTCTTCTTGGCTTTGTTGTGGGATGTTTTCTGTGCATCAGATGCATTTGCAGCCAGCACAGGAACGCCGTCGGTAGCCACTTCTAGGGTTTCATGAAAGCCAAACAGAGATTGCATTTGTTTTCTCCATCAAATCCAATTCTTGTCGTCAAGCATTGGAAGAGAATTCAAAATGCCATTAATACCATTCATCTTTACAGCGGTTGATTCACGTTCCCTGAAAACACGACCACTGGCGTGAAGTTCTTGAAAACACGATCAAGAACAGTAACCGGAAGCTCTAGATACCAATTTGTTAGTGCGTGAGGCACTTTTAGTAAGGAGAGAATAGAGAGAATAAATGAAATAAGGATTATGTTATTGAATTGAATTGTGCAAATAATGATACAGATAATGACTATTTATATACAACCTTGATTAAGCTTGGGCTTACACAACTTGGATTGTATTTGATATTATTATATTAGATTATATTTGATATTATATCAATCTCAATAATATCTCAACAATAATGTGGCTCTTTGTCCCTTTTATTGTAGGTGATAAAATCCTAGTGAGAGAAACATAGATAGACAAATTGAAGAATTCTTTGGATTCATTGTTTTTAAAAATGAGAAAATCTTATAGGATATCTAAGGGAATTGAGAAACATTTCTAATCACATTTGTTTTGTGTGATTTATATAATGAAAGAATGAGATAATTAAAAGCACTTGATTAAAAAATAAAAGACGTTCTTATGAATTTAGAAGCCTATATTTTTTTTGTAATTTATTTTGTAATCTTTAGTAATAACTCATGAAGTATCGTAAATTGGAGAATTGCTCTCTTCATATATATATATATATATATATATATATATATATATATATATATATATATATATATATATATATATATATATATATATATATATATATATATATATATATATATATATATATATATATATATATATATATATATATATATATATATATATATATATATATATATATATATATATATTGGAGTCACTACTCAAAATTAAGATCCTAATCAAGATCATAATTACTATAAATAACTAAATTTAAATTTATTTATATTTGGTATATAAATACAAAAAGTAGTAATAATTGTATAAAACGGCAGAGAGTGGAAAAACACGGCATGTGAGAGTCATTTTCAAGTTAACGTATAGAAAGGGAGTTGAAAACTTCCAATAAATAAAAATACTACACACGGTTATAGGTAGACAACAGTATTTAATATTTGATGTTCTCACTCTCCTCAACTTGACCCACTGTTTTTTCTTTGTTTCTTTCTATCATAATAACTCAATCAACTCTCTACAATGACGTGAGAATTTCATACTTAAACTATGAGTCCATTGATTGCAATTGGGAGGTTTCTGTTTTTCCTAGTAGTTTCTTGGATAAAACAAGTAGCAATTTGAATCTAACAAAAGTTTGGCATTTAGTTAGTGGTAAGTGATAAAGATGGTAACAAATATATGGTTATTTTCTTGATTAAGAGTCGTTTTACTTTTTTGTCCTATAGTAAGCTGATTTATATTTGGATAATTACTTTAGGTAAGGCATGGATTATGGAATATAAATAAAAAATTTGGCTTCATGTTCTATTATACTTATAGCCTCAAAAGTAATACCTATTTTTTTAAAATTTCTTTTATTTAAAACAATTAAAATAAAAGTTCTTTCTTAGAAATACAGACTCCATAAAATGTGTGCGTGTGTGATCTAGCGGTGAAACACTTGGATCCTGACAGCCCGCTAGATTCAAATTGCTTATTAAAAAAAAAACAGGCTCCTTAAAATCATCATAGATTCAAATAAATAGTAAAATATATTTTATAGTTTTAATTTAAATATTTAAATTGAATTGTAGTCTTATATTTATATTTACAAGTTGTCGCACGCTCGCGAAAATGAACAGAGTCGCCACCAATATATTTATCCCATAAGGGAAAGGAATATCATAAAACCTAAGATGAATAAGAACGAGGTCTTTCGACCAGAGATAGGATACGGGAGTCGGTTACGCAAGGGGAAGGTACTAGCACCCCTCACGCCCATCGTACTCGATGGTATCCACCTATGTTTGTTGCTACCTAAAGGGTGTGTACTATGTCTATGTCTACATGCGAATGAATGCAAAAGAAATACGGGGAAAAGAAGGAATTATAAATAGTTGTGCTCGCTTAGGCCCCGCGACCTAATGCCTACGTATCCTTTTCAGGAATCAGAGCGCCGTAGTTCGGCTCTTTAGTTTTTGTTTGTTTTTGTGTTTTTTAGTGGACGAAGTTACATTCGCACTCCGCTGCTCGACCTCTGGAGTCTTAAGCTGGGAATGGAGCGGAAATAACATGTCCGATTAAAGAATGCCTCGGAGGCGAGATAGAGAAGAGAGTTTGAGCGTTTCGAGGAAATCCCTTAAGCAAGGGAAACTCGAGTTACTCTTTGGTTTGTGTTTTTTAGAAGTTGGGAACTTACGCCTGAATGGGACCCTTAAGCAAGGGAGCTCCAAGCACTCGAACATCCCTTAAGCAAGAGAAGTTACAAGCTTCCATTCCCTTTTTATTAGTCAAAGTATTTATTAGTCATTTTTTATGAGTTTTCTTGGTATTTTTTATGGGAGTTTATTCAAGTATTTGTTAGATGATTTAAAGTTGAAAAGGAAAAGAAACTAGCCTAAGTATGAAGGGAATTTCTACCTAATGTTATCATGGTTTCTACCTAAGGTTAGGAGTAAGAGAAACATGAAAATAAAGTCATAATTGGAAGTCAATAGGTAAGTAACACAATGGCGCAAAAATTGGTATACAAGCTCATAGTAACAAGTCAAAATGTAGTGCCAAAATGAAGTAAGATACTACTATTTTTTATATTGATTTTTATGAGAGAAATTGAATTACATGTCAAGTAAAAAGACTAAAAACAAATAGCCTACAAACTAGTATTTTTATTATTTTTATATGTCAAAAAATGGTATTAAAGTCTAAAATGATAGTGGAAAAATTAGCATTTTTATTGCCTAAAAATAATGAAAAAAACTAAGTAAAAAATTTATTTCACTAGTTAAAATATAGAGCCAGGGGGGTATGAACTGGAATTAAAGGTGTGAGGAGTAAATGGGACGCAGGGCCCAGGTCTGGCCCAAAAAGCATTTTTGTTGGGAAGGCATTCAGCCAAAAAACGCAGGATGCGTGGGCCAGAAGGGGGTGTGAATAGCACAGCAGGCCCACGATGGATTGTTTTAGTTATCAGATTTTTATTCACCAAAACGGTGTCATGGGCTCGATGGGGGTGAACAAGCAATTCGTGGCCCATAGTTTTCAGTGTTGATCCAATGCTCCAGATTTTATTATGACTCAACTAATAATCATTAATCATACTTAAATCAACGATCAATACTAATTAAATCCAATTGATATTAATGTTAATCGGTTAATCAATTAATTAAAGATTAAAAGATAAAGGGCTAATATTAGGGTTCAATGTGTTATGACCATTCAGATTCTTCGTTCACCTCTCTCACTCTCGTCTCTTTCGCTCAAACACGACGGCGTCGTAACCTCCTTCTCCTCCGACGAAACGTCAACGGCGCCGCCACCTCTCTCATCCGATTCAACATCCCCATAAATCTAAATCTAAATGTGAATCAAACCGACGTCTAGCACTCACCCTCGCCGCAAAATGAAATCTACGAACTACTACGGTATCAGAGAAGTAAATCGAAGAAGATGAGATGCAAAGACGAAGATACTCACCTGCAACGGTCTTGATGATAGAAGGTTCCTTCGCTGAGACCTCGGAGGCGCGGAATAAACGCGATAAGGGAGTGAATGCTTCGGATAAAGTTCTTTGATTCAGATGCCAACACTCTTCGCGAATTTTCCTTCTCCTCCTTCTCTTTGAATTTTCTGAAGTTTTGTTGTTGCGTTGTTGTTGTTTGCAGGTGAAGATGATGAAGATGAAGATGAAGGTGGAAAAAGTGTTGCAGAGTGATTGTTGTAGATGATTGCAGAGAGATTCCGATTTGTGGAGGTTAGAGAGAATTGAAGAGAGATGAAGATGGTGATGATGTGAAGAAAGAGTGAAGGCTGAAGAATTCGTGGAGAAGATGAATGAAGAAAATGGTGGAGAATGGTGGAGAAGATTGATGAATGGGGAAGAGAGAGTGATGAATGAAGAATGGCTCGGGGATGAAGATTCTGGAGAGTTGTGAGAAGAAAATGATGGAAATGATTCAGAGCCTTGAAGAAAGTTTGCAGCTCTATTTATATAGGTGAATCCCTTCTCCAATCTTCTGTTAAATTCTGTTAGGTTCAGTTAGGAAATCTGTTAAGAGTTTGTTAGGTTGTTAGGGATTCAGTTAGCTGTTATGCTGAGCTGGCAGATTAGAAAATTCTGTTATGAACTGTTAGTTTCTGTTAGAGCTGAATTGAAGTAGTTATGTTAGTTTTGTATGGAAACTGAACTGGTTATGGTTTAATTGTGAAGGGGTTGGTTATACTGGTTAGAAAATTCTATTATTGGTTAGGACAGTTTGGGGTTGGTTTAGAAAAGGTTAGAAAGCGAGTTGCCATTGTTAATTAAAACTGTTAGTGATTGGAAGGTTCTATGCAGAGTTAATGAAATTGGGAAAGAAATTTGTTGAACTAGAGCTGTGTTTTGTTATGCTCTGTATACTAACACATTTAATTGCTTCTCCTTTTGCAATCTTTGAAATATGCTGCAGCCTGAATTGAGTCCTTAACAGTGTCGGTGAGCTCGAGACCGAGTTGATGCTTTTTGATTTGCACTGAGCATGGTCAAGGCTACCTTGAAATCTGCAGGGTGAGGTATCGAGTATTTTTTTTGGTTTGATTCACTTGCAGGTAGGGACTCGGTGAATCATCTTGAAAGGAAAGAGATTCCGACGGGCTTGCAAAGGCGTTGTTCTCCGGCCAAAGGTCATTATAAGATTCCTGGAGGTAGTGGCGCTGATGACTCTTTGAGGCCTGGATTGACGTATCTGCAATGGCGCGTTCTTGATGATCTTGTGAGATTGTTTAATGATTTTGAGACGGACTTTGAATGACAATGGACGATGCTGTGATATAGTATGTATGTGAACTGAATGTGCATTATTGATGCATGGAGAAACTGCTGCCAGTGAGCAAATGAAAGATTTCTAAATTGGTTTCTCTTTTTTTTTTTACGAATGTACTATAGTTTCTTCTTTCATGTAATGCAAATAACCATAGGATATGATGTAGTATGGATCATGTAATGAGTATTTGAACTTTTGTGATGAATATTGGAATGGAATTGTAAATTGGAATTGAATTGAAATTTCTGAATGTGTTTCTTGTAACGAATCGGACTATTGTAATGGAGACTCCCTTTTATCCCATAAAACTGAGACCTTTAATTTTTTATTATGCAATCTTAACTGAAGAAACCCAATTGGAATAATTCAAAACTCAAACTCACTTGTTGACTTTGACCAAAAGTCAAAGCCTTTGCAAATAGCTTCTCAAGGCTTTCTTTCACCAGCATGCGTCCATAACCAAATGAATTCACCAATTATTGCACCATAAAACAAATCAAGCTGTGTTCCACATAATTGTATCCAAACTCCATGAGAAAAATATTCTTGGTTGAATGAACGTGGAAACAAACCCTGATCAAATCGATGCCTTCAATCAATCACCACTGATTTAATGAACCAATATTATTCTTAATGAATAAATGAATGAGGTGTTAGATGACCTAATATGCGAATGATTATGAAACACTAAGCTAGTTAGAAATGAAAATTGGATGGGCAAATTTTGGGGTGCAACACAAGTGTCCTAAACTAGAGCGCGTTCGTCCAAGAGTTCTATCGTCTAGGAGATGACTTAGGGATTTGTTTTTGGCATTGATCACATGTAAGGAGTCGTTAGTCAAGGAGGAGGAAGTCCATCACTACTCCCTAAAGATTAGATGGTCAATAACTTCTCCCGATCAGGGGGAACAGTTGTCACCATTTAGAGTTACCCAATTCATAGGTCCAAAAGGTCTCTATAAATACACCTCCCTCAAGGAGGAAAGGACAGATAATAACTCATACTAGTCACACTCACTATACGCTTATACCTAAGCACATAATTCATCTGCAGAGCCTTTCACCTTACGTGAGCAGGACTCCTAAAACCACCGTAAACACCATCATACATAGCTTCTTGCTGCCGTGGACAAGTCCTAACCACCATACAATATAATTAACCTACTAAGGCCTATGAGTCCCCCAGCCTTGTAGGAGAAACATGCACACATGTACTTTTTGACCAGCACCATGGGGTCCCAATAAAACTAACATGGGTCACACCTTCTTCATCACCATTACTCCACTCACTGCTACCCTCCACTCCTGCACATAGTCACTTTCAATCGTGGTTAATAGAGAGCTCCACCCCTACGCTATAAGGTACTACCGGTAGCAGTGATGTCGACGCCTTGACGGAGATACGTGCCACCATGGACGACTTACGCCACCATAACCATACACTAGAGGATGACGTCCACAACATCAGACAACGCCAACAAGACTTCAATCCCTCGGAGAAGATGGAACTGCTTGACCCTCAGTCACTCACCAACGAGATATGGGGGCGCATGTTCCCGAGGGCGTCAAACATACCTCCTTGGCCAAGTTTGATGGGCGCAACAATCCCTATGAGCATGTGGCCTCCATAAATACACAAATGACCATCATAGGATCTCCCGACTCCCTGAAGTGCAAGCTTCTTTCTGGAACTTGCACTTTCAGGGACTCTGCACTTATATGGTATATGAGTTTACCTCGTGCCTCCATCAATAGCTATTAGGAACTAGTAAAGAAGATGGTACACTAGTTTGTCGTTAGCTGCCACAGGAAGATGTACACCACAAGCTTGTTTAACATACGCTACGGTCCATTCGAATCACTAAGAGACTATCTTTCCTGCTTTAACGAGCCACCATCAGGGTTGTCCCACCAAACCAAGAAATGTTTGTTTATGTAACACCCCATTTCTACCCGACAATTATAATGCGTAAAATATCAGAGTATTTAAAAATTTCTCGACAAGAAAATGAGGTGTCACATATTCATTTAACAATAAATCACATCATCGCATTTAGCGGATACATAGCACATTCTTTAATCAATCAAACAAATACTCAACATAATATACTTTTCAAAACAGAATAACTTATTTCATTAGGACATGGCGGAATCATAGTTCTCAATCTTTGAGTCAATAACATCTTATGCAACTAAGATAAAACGACAAACAATAGTATCATAAACAACATAAATCGTCCCCCCGAGTGCTACGTATCAGAGCGACAACCGACTCGATTAACGACAACTAATATCTTCATACTTGAATACCTGCACGTTACCAATATAAAGGCAACAACGAACAAGAGAAAAGCGTGAGATATCAAATCATATAGGTGAGCGCATGATAAATTGTATATTAGGATTCAGGCATATACAGTTATCACATCGCAAGTATTAATATTGCCATACTCCTCATACCTTCACTAACTCACAAATCTCACATACTTTTCATCTTACTACAAGTCACAACACGTCATATTCACATCAATTATAAATATATATCATTTACTTTGCAAGCCAAGTCACAATTCATCATAAGTATAAATCACAATTCTAATCCTAAAACATCACCGCATATAAGTCATACATCTAGTCACAAACACATCACATATAAGTCACCCAGACATATTCAGTTAATTGCACTCACAGGTATTGATATTATCATACTATTCATAAAATCATCAATTCACATTTTCACATACTTCCATCATTTAACGAGTCACCAAATACAATCACAATATATTCACAAAACGTCACAACTATGAATCACATAAGACACATGGGACATGACTCATGTATATGCATGTGGTACCAATCGGAGCTTCAGCCCCCGTCACCAATTGCCCGAATCTGAGGCACAAGGCATAAGCCTTCGTCACTAATTTGCCAATCCAGGTCGTCACATAGTATGCATATGCAATGTGACTCGACAGACAAGACAACACAACATACTCATCACAATCACATGTCGTCACAAGGCATAAGCCTATATCACAGTCAATTACCATTATACGAGGTAATTCACGTCACCATAATATTTCATCTTCACTTAGTCACAAAATTATCATCACAAATATATACAACATCACGTATTACCAATCATCACAAACATCATCATGTTTCGACACATCATCGCAAATCATATAACTTCACATATTAACAAAATCATCACAACATCATCATGTTTCGGCGTAACACCACAAATATATAACCGGGTAATTCTTAATATTCACGACTTTATGAGTTTTCGGGTTATACTTCCAAGTTACCAAAAACACAACTCAACCGGTTAATTCATATACAATTCTATTCTTTACCGGTTAAACGGACACAATTCAATTACTTCACCGATTATCCAATTCATTCTGTTACTTACTAAAGATATCGTAATTTACCGATAAACCGAATAGTTAATCTAAGTTCAAATTTATTCCAATTAAATAGGTTTATTGGACATTAATTCAACCATTAATTAATCGACCGATTAATATCACAATTACGAAAAAATAACACCACCACGTTAATATACTAATTAAACTTAGCTATCCCGTAAAGTTTCATCAAATTCTGGAAAACTAATTTTACTCCTGAATTCGGCTATTTCGTTCAAACGAGACTGTTTTGCATTTTATTAGTTCTATATCTAGTACTGTTATACACTTCCTATCCTATTATTTCTAATTATCATTCATTTCATAATCTATATTTCATTTCCATTTATAATATACCATTGCCTATATTAAGTAATAGTATTTGGAAACAAGCAAACCAATACATATATGAGAAAACAGAGAACCAACAAAATAACATCACACAGTGCACAAACGAAAACAGTGGCTTAAGTGAGATGTTTCTTCTCCATTCTATACCATTAATATATAAGTATCCTACTTAATATTATATGAGAAACATGGAGAAATAGAAACAACATATCTTACATGTATTAAGCACACATGAAATAAAATTCAAAATAATCTTCACCAAATAAATTTCAGAATATTCCTTCAAATACATGCTAGTATATTAAATATAACTTTATGTAAGTTAGATAAATGTGGCTTTGGTGATTCTGAAGACCCTCTTAAAATTATATGAAGACCTGTTTGCGAGACAATAATTTAATGTAAATCATTTCACAGCAGCATAAAAGTGTACGACAGCAACAACATTACTTCTCAATTTCAATTTCTATGAACATCGTCAATCAACATAAATCAATCAACACAAGATAATGCAATAAATCTACACACCTAATTCCCAACATACAATTGTTCATAGGCCCCATTATAGGAAGAGAACCCCACCCTTACCTTATCAACTGAAGCAATTCAATGGGTCTCTAATTGCACCTTCAATTGACACCATGGGTAGAAATCTCCAAGCTTCTTCTTCTTCTCTAAGACTTGCCTCTTCCTCTTCTATTCTTGTTTCTTCATTATGACAACTCTCCTCTTTCTAAATCTCTAAAACCCTAATATAAAACTAATTGGGCTTAGAGTTTAAACTTTCTCTTTATTTAATATCCTCCAAAATCAATTTAGGCCCAATAAAATATATAACTCAAATAATCAATTATATAACCTTTAATTAATATTCCAACAATATAATAAATTCCGACTTGTAAATAATATTGTTCTTAATATTATTCTTCGACCGTCCAATTAAAATCCGACTTTTAACTTAATAAATTCAAATATGCTTTTTAAAATAACACCGACAATCCAAATTCGACCAATATATCATATTTCCGGTCTAATCTTAATTACTCAGAAAATTCCCAAAACTTCAAATATTATTCCAATAATATTTCTAATACTGAAAATATCAAAACTCTTGATTAAATATCAATCCGCTATCCAGAACTAATACCGACTAAATCGTCTCAAAATACGAAAACTTCACTAAACACTCTGAACGTCTAGATTAAGCGAATAATCGAATTTCCGGGCGTTACAGTTTAGGCGTTCCAAAATGGTCACATGAATAGAGTGTTACATAAAGAGCGAGGAGAGAAACACAAAAAAGAAGGCACACAATGCTAAGGAGCGTGTTCCAAATGCTGAAGGCTCACATCATCAGAGGAAGAGCAATTATACCTCGCCCATAAAGGACGAAGTTGCGTTTAAATGGGAAGGTAAGAAGACAGAGAACTTCACACCCTTAAACATTTGTCGTGAGCATATCAGGCGTGAGGTTATCCTTTTGCACAATATCCTTACACTGTCTGCCCCCAAGGCGGAGGTCATGGGTTATGAAATAGGAAGATGATATAAGTTCTACAAAGTCAAGGGACACCATACTAAAGATTGCTACCAACTTAAAAAGGAGATCGAGAGACTGATACAAAAGGGACCCATCAAGAAATATGTGAAGGGAGACTCCTCTCACGCGTTAGACAAGTCTAACTCGCAAGGGCTAAATGACGCTTGAAGCCTTAGGTCCAAAAAAGCCAAAAAGGTGCATCAGGACAAAGGTAGTAAAGTTGTGCGTCACACGCTCAACACTATAAAAGGAGGATTCACTAGGGAGAAGAAACCAGCTTCGCCAGAAGAAGGTACGCTCGGCATATCCTGAGTGTAAAAAACCTCCTTGAAGTCGAGACCGAAGGCGAACACTAAACTCCAGAAACCACGATCGTCTTCTCGAAGAAGGATGGAACTGGAATCCACCCTTATAACGACGACTCGATGATCATTACCGTCAAGTGCAAAGACTGGGAAATTAAAAGAGTTCTCGTGGATCAAGGGAGTTCCACATACATACTATATTGGGAGGCAATTGAAATATTTCACATTGACCCGAAGATTCAAAGTCTTTCAAAGGATCGTTGGTTGGATTATCTAGAGAACATGTATAGGAAAAGGAGTGTATCACCTTGAGGATCACTCTCGGAGAGCAGGATCAGTCCAAAGAAATAAAGGTCAGCCATTTGGTTATACATGCCCCTTCTTCATTCAATATGGTTATAGGGTGAATACCTTTTAACCGTTTGGGAACTGCCTTGTCTACCCTATAGAGTAAGAGTTATACAAGGCGATCAAGAGATAACCAAGAAGTATTATGCAAAAAGATTTAGGTTCAAGAGGATTCGCGCTCTAGGCGGGAAGGCTAGGAGAATGAGTTCTGGGATAAAGCTGCTAAAAGAATTCTAAAAACGCGAGGAGGCTTCCTCTCTAACCTTTGAGGAGATTGAAGGCTGAAGGTCAAATAGAGGGTGCCCTATGGAGACATCGACATAGCCATTGCTTATTTTTATTTATAAGCGAGTATTGGATATCTACTAATCGTAAAAAAACAAGTTATTTTGTGGGTGCACTCTTTTTCCTTTTGCGCTTTTGCATAAGGCAACGATTTTTAATGAGACACTTCCTTTTTATTATTTTAGAATCTATATGTTTGGCTATTCCTTTCTTTGTAAGAAACCCAAAAGCTCAAGAAAAGATCGCCCATGGAGGCGATCAAATAATTTGGATCCTCAAGTGGGATCCTTGCCTCCCTCAAAGATGATAATTCCTTTGGATCCTCAAGTGGAATCATTATTGCCCTCAAAGGCGATAATTTTGTTGGATCTTAATTGAGATTCTTTCCGTCCATAGAGGCAATCATTTTGTTGGATCATCAAGTGGGATCTTTGCCGCCCATAGAGGCGATCATTTTGCTGGATCCTTAAGTGGAATCTTTGCCGCCCGTAGAGGCGATTATTTCGTTGGATCCTCAATTGGGATCCTTTTCGCCCATAAAGATGATTATTTTCTTGGATCCTCAAGTGGGATCCTTTCCGCCCATAGATGCGGTCATTTGCTGGATCCTTAAGTGTGATCCTTGCCGCCCATATAGGCGATCATTTTGCTAGATCCTCAAGTGGGAACCTTGTTGCCCATAGAGGAGGTTATTTTTCTAGATTCTCAAGTGGGATCCTTTCCGCCTATAGTGACGATAATTTTGTTGGATCCTCAATAGGGATCCTTGGCGTCCTTAGAGACAACCACAAACGTCAGATTCCTAAAATTGGATCCTTGTCAAATCCCCTCGCAAGCAATCAAATTATTGCAAAGGGGCGATGATAACATACAACCTCACGAACTATACTAGAAAATATAATGCCATAACAAAACTTATTAATCATATCCATTGTGGAATAGAAGGATGCAATATCTTAAATATGAACAAGTTTGGTTTTCTTCCTTATGATCAATGGGACGGAGAAACTGGAAAGAAGATATTTTTATCCTGGTATGTTTTTTTGGAAAAAGAGAAATGAGAAAGAAGAAAAAGGGTTTCCGAGATGATATAAGGGAAAACAAATGGCATAAGCCATACACTCACCCAATGAAGTAACTTTCACGAGAAGTGGGAAAGTCGTTGTTCATGGAGAATGTGTTAATTTTCCCGAAGAATACCATCATGAGATGCAATTAAGGCACCTATACTACTTTTCCCACTAAAGAAATCGAGCTTTCAACAGTGATTGACATTTTGACGTCTCGAAGTCAATTATGAAGAAATAAGACAAATCCTTTTGTAGTACAGTCGTTTAGGAGCATCACCTTCATTTGAGGGATTCGCCTCAAGCTGAAGGACTCGACCCTAATAACTAATAGTCTTAAGTTGAAGGAATTTCCTTATAACACGAAAATTCCTTCGGATAAGGGACTCACACCTATCTGAGAGACTCGCCTCTTGGTACATGGACGACATCAACCAAGAGACTCACTGGTGGGGTGAGACGCGCACCTTAAATGAAAAAAAAAGGTCTTAAGAGCAATTCGTCCTTAGCAAAGCCCTTGTGCTTAAGGGACTATGTAGTGTTATATTGGCGAGCATAATTTTCCCTAATGAGTTTTCCATATTCTTGACCCTTTTTTTGTCTGTCTCAAATTCGTTGGTCAAGCTTGGATTTTCTTAGCAAATTTGTTTTGGTTTTCAGCAACGACTTATATTTCTCATTCCTTGGATATTTTAGCTTAGATTTGACTTCTAGATCTTAGGGTTAGATGATATTCTCTGGATCATCATTTATTCCTTTTAGCTTTGCTTTTCCATCTTCCAACCTAAAAAGGTATAAAATATAATCAATGCGTATTTATCAGGATAATTCTTAATTTAGCATAAATTAGAGTGTTTTGATATTACTTCGTGTCTAAGTAACCCAATAGGTGTGTAGAAATGATAGTGTCTGAAAATTCTAGTAACCCACACTCGATGTCAAACTGGATGTTATGACATTCACAATTAAGCAGCACAGACAATAATAATAGAACAACATAAAAACAATAAAGAACACACAAAATTGTTTACCCAGTTCGGTTCAAACAACCTACTCTGGGGGCTACCAAGCCAGGGATGAAGTCCACTATTAGTAGTATCAATTCAAAGCTAAACTCCCCCGGTTACAACTTCTCACTTAATCGCTACCCAATGACCCTTCTACCTAGGTTCTCCCTAGATATGGAATATCTCCATTCCACTCCCCCCCAATCACAGCAGTGATTACACATAAACAAATAACAATTACAGATAGAAGACACTCTTCAAAAACACACCTTGATCTGCTTAAAAGCTTCAATCAAGAGACATACACTTGTGCTTAAAATCTTAGAGTGACATTACACAAACACAAACTATTCCAACGCAATCATCAAGGGCAATTGCTTGGATCACACGAGACAGTTACAGAACAACAGTTCTTCACAAACAAAATCTTCTGTCTGCGTTCCAAAATAGGATTGCAGTCCTTTTATATGCAGTCTTGGGCCTTGGGCTTTTTAAGAAACAAATTATGGTTAACCAAGTTAACCTAATTCACACGCCATCTGTCTGTTACACAATGTGCTGTCAGCAGGATCTTCTGGACGAAATATTCAGCACTCAATAAAAAGTTTCCTAAACTGATAAGAGGGATAAATTAGGAAACACATTTAATAAACAATAACAGCTCCTGCTGTCACACACGAATGTCATGACATCGATCACGACATTCACCAAAAACCTGTATTAGCTTCACACATATGCAACCTGCTGTTTACGGTGATTTCCGGTAAACAACCGCTAGTCTTCCAAACTATAATAAATATGATTTGGTTACTCGCAGGATCGACTAAATTGATCTTAGGACATAGTCAAGAAGATTGTTATTGATGGTCATTCGAACCATATCTATGATTCATCTTGTCAATAAGAATTACTTCGAACGAAACAAACAAAATTAGCAATCACTTTGTTATACACCTGAGTATAACTTCAGCGAAAGGTAAGTCAAGATAAAATATGAGACGAAACTGTAAAAGTGCAAAAATCTTAAAGTGCAGAAATGTTAAATACTTCAAAGATAAATGACATGAAAATAATGAGTACAAAAACGTAAATGGCAAGAAGTAAACGAAATGCAATAATATTGAAAGATACTTGAAAATAAAGGGAAAATACACATGTATTAAAATGGTGGTGTCATACGTACATTTCTCAGCGAACTCTTTCTCTTTAACACTTGATACTTGAGTAATATGTGAGTGATTTGTACAAAATGAACACACGGAATCCTAATATTAAGACCCTTATTTATACTAGTTTCGACCTTAACGGTCCTACGCTAATCTAATGCCACGTTTCTCATAAGAACCTCAGGAACGCCATCTGTCTTTAGATAGTTACGAAACCGTCTTCGAATTTCAAATCCTCCCGCCCAAGTCCTTCTTCGACGCGTGGCAGTGTATTTAACATTAAAACACTACAAAAGCACGCTAAGTGTCAATACTTAGCATATTTCATGAAATATGTCTAAGTCTTCGAAGACATATACTCCTACTAGCTTCAGCATTCACTATCTTCGTTATAACTTAGAAATCTTCATTCTCGAAGCATGGCCATCAGAAGCCATTTTTATCTTCAAAGATGGTCATCAGTAACCATCCTTCCTTCGAGTTTTTATCCTTCGAAGGACCATGCTTGCAAAACGAAATCTTCAGCTAACAAATTTCCCCCAATAAATGCCTGTTTCGAAAAACAAGAGAAATAGGCGTTTCTTGTCGTCATAAGATTTCGTCCCTTACTTATCTTTGAAAGTTCCAAGATTACTGACTGACGTCATAATCATTGATGACCCTGTTTCCAAAAACGTCTTGTCATTTTCAAAGATGTCTTATCATAACTTACATTCCCATGTTTTTGACCTTACTTCTTGATCATTACTCCTACATACTAGGAGTAAAGCTAATTTATTCGACCGCCGTTGGATTAAATCAATCCCTGCCGCGTGTCCTTTGTACGATAAAAGGAACCATATGTGTTTCCATACCTTGCATTTATCTGAAGAAGAGTGTGAATCAAAAATCAACAAATATGTTGGCGTTACCAATCTCTCTCCTATTTCCTTCGAACCTGCTTTTTATTCTACACCAGATTTTCACCAATGGTGGACGGGTTATTACACCATACAAATCTTTGATGCCGATAGTCTTACTCAAGAACTAACTACAGCTTTTGCTGATGTGCAGGAGAATTTTCACAAAGGTACTTCGACTCATATTAAAGAAATCCAAGCCTTTAAAAAATTCTTTGAAACTATCTACAGGCCTGATGATCTTAGTCGGACCGTTCGTGAAGCTGCAGTCATTTTACGCGAAAAGTTTTCCGCTAAACTGGATAAGTTGAAATTGCCCCCGTCTGTTCGACCAGAACTACGTTATGAAGTGGCTTTCAAACTTAATCCTCCAAGATTCCCTACATTGCCAAGTGCTGATTTTGGTGTGGCCCTAAGCCCTCATTTTCCAGACTGGTTTGTGTATGGAAACGCTTTCAAAATTCTTCAAGAAAGTACTAAAAAACGCGCCGAACGAGTGGTTCCGACTAAGCATACCCTGGATACTTTCAAAGGGCATCTTCATATAGATCTTGTACATGTTCATGTCTTGACTCCAATACCTGAAGGTTTGGGCTCAGGCAATCTTTCGACTAACTTTTTCTTTTCTTTGCTGATATACTGATCCCAGTTTCAACTACAGCCGTCGCTCGAAAGAGAAAGATCAAAGAAGCTTCTGCACAGAAGGATTCTGAAGCGTCTAAGAGTAACAAGCCGAATAAGAGTGATTCTGTCACCACTGATAAGAGGCCCACGGTACATACCCACTTATATTCTAATCTTGTACAATCTATGAGTAGTACTTACTTTGCTCAATTCATATTTTCCAGAGCTCGAAACCCCCGGCAGGTTCGAAGCGGAAAGTCTCCTCAACGGTTGTCTCAGATGATGAAGACAAATCTTCTCCCCGTACTAGGCAAGGACATAGAAAGAGACAAAAAGTTGTTACCCCTTTGGAAAAAGAGAAAGGGTCAGGTTCCTCTAAAGTCGTTTCCTCTAGCGACAAGGCGTCTTCTGAAGAATCACCTTTAAAAACTGCCAGCAATGCTTTTGTTGTCGAAAGCCACAATTCGAGTCCAGACAACATTCCACCCAAGGTATTTGGGTTTCAACCCGAAATCATCTTATAAATTTTAACTAAACGATCAAATTAACATCTTACCTTGTTATTGCAGGATGATACTGGCACTGCTACTTCGGATCTTAAGGCTTCCGACCTTACCATTAATGTCGACAAACTCCAAGGTAATCATAACCTCTTCATTTTCATCAATAAACTTCTCAGAACTTTGTCACTATGATTAATTCTGGTTTGTTTAACGCAGATGTTTCTCAAAACAAATCTCATGTTCTCTCACCAGTTCTTGAAGATGCTAGGCCTCTTGCCACCATCTTTCCTAATGCGCCAGTCGAAGAAAGCCATTCCATTGATGAATCCCCACCTACCCACCAAGGTAAAAACCTGGGAGAAGATCATCCATGCTCAGGTAGTGATAATGCGAATCAGCGACCAAATGGTAGTGAAGATACTGTGTCTGAACAAGATGCCATGGAGGAAATTTCTAAACCGGATAAAAGCAATCCTCAAGAAACTTCAACCTTTGACACAAAAGTTGCTCCTGGGGCAACTTCGACGCCTATCTCTGCGCAACTTACTCCTTCAGAACTGGAACAGCTTAAGCAAACTGACCCCCTCAGTTTCCTGAAGGCCATGATGAATGTGAACACTACTTCGTCTTCTGAACTTGATGTCTCTCCAGCTGTTCCTGTAGAATCTGGTGACAAGGAGGACATCCCTGGTCTCCTTCGTCAGATAAAAGAAAAATTCTTTGAGACCAACCTTGCGGATGTTCTTAGTCAGAATCCTACTAAGAGTCATAGATTGAATCAACTTTTGAAGAAGGTGGACTTGTTTCAAGTCTCAAAAGAAGTTTCAGAGGTAATTGTCTTGCTAGGTTCTCTAGTCGAACAACTCCAGGCCAATATTCTTCGAAAACAAAATGTCGACGATCAGTTAAGCGAAAAAATGGCCTTTCACAACTCTTCATGGAACTCTGCTATGGATGCAACCAAACAAGGTGAGGCCCTCAAGCTTAAACATTCAGAGAATCAGAAAGTATATGACGACTGTGAGAAGAATATCAACTCCTGGAAACAAGAGATAAAAGTACTCGAAGAGAAAATAAAGGAAGCTGAAACTCGTCAGGCAACCATTCAAAAGGCCAACCAACAAGATTTGCTCGAAGTGGCGCAATTGGGGATTAAACATTTCAAAACTGCCCAAAAGTTAGTGCCAGAGATTGAAGGGCTGAAGAAACAACGGGCATTACTCGAGCTTCGTATGTCTTCATGGGAAACTCAATATTCGAAGATCAAAAATAGTCTCCCTGAGGACTTTAACTAGTTACTTCAAACTCTGTATTTTGTTATAATGCTGCACCTTCGTTTTGTAACCAAACCCTTCATGGAAATATATATGTATGCTTGACTTTTATTTTTTCACTTTGTCCATGTTTCCAATATTCGCAAGCACTATTTTTCAGCAAATCTTTCAGATTCTGCCAAAATATATTTTCAGATTTTCCACAGTGATTTCAATTAATGCAACACATATGATCTGACTATCCTTCGCAGCATCCTTACTCTTAGACTTGACGTTTCTACTCCCTTAGCCGTAATCATCATTAAATGGTGACGTCACTTTCTTCAAAACGTTTCTTTGAGACGTGCGTGCATCAATTTTCATGATTACTTCTCAACTTCCCAAGGCGGGAAACGGCGGAAGCCATAACTTCTCTTTTTGGAATACCAAACGCAGTCCAATCAATCATTAAAATTTAAACCGCCCCTTACTGCCCCAGGTCTATATAAGGGCTTAACATCACATTTATCTCTTCATTCTTGTTTTATCAACTTCCGTCTACAATTTCATTTTTCTTGCATTTCCTTAAACACAAACAACAGAAAAAGTATCCTTTTTTCTCTAAGCTCTCTTTTCTGAAATGGCTGTACCTCTTTCTTATAACAACATCAGAGCTTGTATCAAAAAGGAGTTCAAAATTTCTGAAGAAGAACTTGAGGAAAACTTCATCAGCCTCAATACTCTCTTTGCTAACCAAGAGCTGGATTTCTACTATGGCGAAATCCTGGAGGGTTCTGTTTACCCTAACATGCTAGCGGATTTCTGGATGTTTGCGTCTCTACGCATAGATCCCGAAGGTAGAACCACGATAGTCTCTGAGGTTCGATATGCTCATCTTAGCATCACTCCTACCACCATTGCTAACTTGATGAGATGTAACAATTCTGGGGAGACTTTTGATGATAACTGCTTCAACATGACCACTCATCTTTTGTTGAGGACTCTCATGGACAATGATCCTTTCAGTGCCAAGGTTATAAGGATTTGGCATCAAATGCTTGTGGGTAACTTCCATCCTCGGAAGCATGACGAAAATAGCATCATGGTCGAGGACTTAGAGTTCATTCTCTGTGGCCTTCGAGGGAAGAAAATCAACTTTCCCTTGATGATTTTCAAAGGGCTCGTTGAAGCCGTTTCTATGGCTGCTTCCCGTCAAGGGAATGTGACGTGTCTTCCATATGGGAGACTCCTCTCTTACATATTCCTCAAAAAGGGTATAGTGAGGAGGATGCGCACCTCTGGATCTATAGATATGTTCGAGGCAGAAAGCTTGCCTGTGCTGTCCTTAGAAGGACTAGATCAAAGGATCAATTAGCAAGTGTTTGCCCTAGGTTTTCATGTTTTCTTTTTTGTAATCTCAAATGTTCTTGGGTCACGTTCTTAGATCTCTTTTGTAATGCATGCACTTTTGCCTTTTAAATGACAAATATTTCGGTGTTTCTCTGTCTCTTTACTTTACCTATCATATATTTTGATTATAAAGCCATTTTGGTAATGGTTTGACCATTTTGGCTTTCGTAGTACCTTGAATATCTACGTTTTTGCAATCTTTACTTCGTACATGCTTGGTTTATATCTCTTCAGATATTTCCCGTTTACTCTTAAGATCCTACGATCTTCTGCTAATTCTTCAATCTTGTAAGCATTATTCGAAAATACCTTTAAGATTCGAAAGGGTCCTTCCCAGTGTGGGGACCATTTACCAAGTGCCTGATTCTTTCGATCTATAGGTAAAATAACTTTCCAAACTAGGTCATTATTAATAAACGTTTTACCTTTCACCTTTTTGTTGTATGCTCTGGATACTCTTTCCTTTTGTCTTTTTATCATCTCCAACGCTCGAAGTCTGTCTTCGTCCAGATCTACTAACTCATTCATCATTAACTCCCAATATACGTTGGGAGGAATATCTGCCTGTCTTTGTATCCTTACTGACTGCAGATATATCTCGATTGGGAGTACTGCGTCATGACCAAATGTCAGTTGGAAAGGCGTTGTATTTGTAGCTTCTTTTGGAGACGTTCGACAAGCCCAAAGTGCTTGGTCCAAAGTTTTATGCCAATTCTTGGGTTTCTTCCCCACATGTTTTTTGATAAGGCTAATTATTATCTTGTTTGCTGCTTCAACTTGTCCATTTGCTTGAGCATAATAAGGTGTAGAAGTAAATAATTTAAAACCTATTTCTTTGGCGAAGTCTTGCATTTTCCGCCCAGTAAAGACCGATCCTTGATCAGTAGTTATACTTTCTGGGATTCCAAATCTGTATATAATATGTTTCTGAATAAACTCAATCACGGCCTCTTGATCCAAATTCGCCAGTGGTATTGCTTCGACCCATTTTGTGAAGTAGTATATTCCTACTAATATGTATCTTTGACCTTTAGACGACTTGGGGTGAATTTCTCCAATCAAATCTAGTGCCCATCCCCTAAAAGGCCAAGGTTTCACTACTGTACTTAATTCGTTTGCTGGGGCGTGTTGGATACCTGCATGTTCTTGACATTCTTGACACCCTTTCGCAAACTCTATGCAGTCTTTTAACATGGAAGGCCAATACATTCCATAACGAAACAGAAGCCATTTCATTTTGTGTCCTGCTTGATGTGCACCACATGCTCCACTGTGTACATTCGAAAGAGCTAAATATGCTTCTGCTTCACCCAAGCATTTCAACAATACACCTTCAGGGATTTTCTTAAACAATTCGTTTCCCATCAGGAAATATGACAGGGCTCTATACTTTACCTTCCTGTCTGTATCTATCGAAGGATGTTTTAGATAGTTTATTATTGGACTCCTCCAATCTGTATCTGCCAATGAGTCTATGTTTAGTATTTCGAACTCTTCTTTGTTGGTGTAACCTAATTGTGAATTCTCCAGATCACTTGGGGAAAGTTTAGTAGACATTGCTCTCCCTCTTACTTCAATCAATTCTTCTAACTTCTCTTTTGATACCTTGTATCCTGAAGCTAGCTGTGCCAAGTCATTTGCTTCTTGGTTGTTGGTCCTTGAGACGTGTTTTAATTCCACATATTCGAATTTCTTGAGCAACTTAGTTGCTATGACAAAGTACATGATCAAATTTTCTTTGATGCATTTGTATTCCTTTGTCAGTTGTTTAATGACCAATTCAGAGTCTCCTTTAATTTCGACTCTGGTTGCCCCCAATTCTAACAAAGCTTCAAGTCCAGCGATTAATGCTTCGTATTCAGCTTCGTTGTTGGAGCATAAAGGGCCTTCGATTTTATACTTAAGCTTTGTTAGAATTCCATCAGGAGAAATTATTAGTATTCCAACTCCGGTTCCCTCTCTATGAGTCGAACCATCGAAATATAACTTCCAAGGCTTTAGATCCACATACTGTTGATGACTCTCAACTACTGCATGGTCGACAATGAAATCTGACACAATTTGACCTTTCATCGCCTTGAGAGGCTGAAATATCAGTGAATATTCAGTAAGGGCTAAAGCCCATTTACCAATTCGACTATGCAATATTGGCTTAGATAACATATGTTTAATAACATCACAATGAGACGAAACATAAACATCAACTGGCTTTATATAATACTTAAGTTTGATACAAGAGAAATACAAGCAAAGGCAGAGTTTTTCTATCGCGGTATATCTAGTCTCTGCATCATTGAGTACTCTACTTAAGTAATAAATGGCTCTTTCGATGCCATTTTCATTTTCTTGTGCCAACATGCTACCTATTGTTTTATCTGAAGCTGAAATGTATAGGCGCATGTGTTTCTTCCCATTTGGGGGAGATAGAATTGGTGGATGAATCAAGTATTGCTTGATTTTATCAAAAGCTTCTTGATGTTCAACACGCCATTCAAATTTTCCCTGCTTAAGCCGTAGTAGAGGTCAGAAAGCTTGCGTGCGTCCACTCAAATTAGAGATAAATCTTCTTAAGAAGTTTATCTTTCCCAATAAAGATTGCAGTTCTTTCTTCGTGGATGGAGACTTGGTTTCCATTATAGCTTTCGTCTTATTTTGGTTGATTTCTATCCCTTTCTTGTGGACTACGAAACCCAAGAAATCACCTGCCTGCACAAAGAAAGCACATTTGAGGGGATTCATCTTCAGGCCATGTTTCCTCATTCTTTCGAATGATTGGCCCAGATGATCGAGATGACTGATATCTGAGGTAGACTTTACTACAATGTCATCTATATATACTTGCATGAATGTTTCTATAAAGTCATGGAATATAGAATTCATTGCCCTTTGATAGGTTGCCCCGACATTTTTTAAACCAAAAGGCATTACGACCCATTCGTAAGTACCTATTGCCCCTGGGAAACGAAATGCCATTTTGGATACATCATTTTCTGCAATAAAGATCTGAATGTATCCATAATATCCATCCAACATGCTCAAATACTCGAAGCCTGCGGCTGAGTCTACTAGCATTTCTGCCACAGGCATGGGATATTCATCTTTAGGAGTGGCTGCATTGAGATCACGAAAATCTATGCATACTCTTAATGAACCATTCTTTTTAATTACGGGTACTATATTAGCAATCCATTCAACATACCTTGTAGTTTGGATGAACTTGCAACGTAGAAGCCTTTCGATCTCTGCTTTAATCTTTGAATGAATATCCGGCGCGAACCTCCTGGGAGTCTGCTTTATAGGTTTCTTCCCTTCTTTTATTGGTAATTTTAGTTCGACCAAATCTCTTCCTAGCCCAGGCATCTCATCGTAATCCCAAGCAAAATAATCTTTGTTTTCTTTTAACATTTTGATGACCGTCGCTTTTAGTGCTGGTTTTAGTTTCGCGTTGATGTACGTTATCCTCTTTTGACCTTCGTCTCCAAGATTTACTTCTTCGAGTGGATCTTGGGCTAACATCTTTATATTTGATGCCATTGGGTCCTTTTCGAATCCCAGAGGCTCTTCATCGTAAATTGCGTCTAACCTCTGACTCGATTCCTCTCCTATGATCTCTTCGACTTGAACCGGATCTCCAAGGGATTTAGAACTCGTATGTATCTCTGGATCTGTCACTTCTTTTTTGGTTAGAACTGTGTTAATCATTACATTTGATAATTCGGCTTCGAGAGCCGCCTTTCTTTTGTTCTCGGCTACGTAAGCCGAAATCTTTTCGAAGAAGGAGGACTCAGACATTATTAATGTCATCGTCCCAGCCTGTTGGCCGTATTGGTGGATAATTCTCCAATGGTGCTGTATCTGTTGGGCCATCCATGATCTCTCTGTCCCACTGGAATCCATTTGGGTGTAGAGTTAAATAGTACAAAGCATTCTTATTTGGGGTATACATCTCCTCTGCAGCATGACAAGGACCTATGTTTGTCAAGTTTCTATCGAAGTTAGTTTTATTAACTTGGTTAACTTCAGCCATATAGTAACTCTGATCCCCTTCGATATTCTCTACTATACTATCTTCTCTCCAAATGGTTACCCTCTGATGCATTGTTGAAGGCACAGCTGCAACTCCATGGACCCACTCTCTCCCAAGCAAAAGGTTGTAGTTTGCTTTTGCTGGTATAACCATAAACATAGTTGGCCTCGTGACTGATCCCACGGTTAAATTCACCTGAACAACTCCTAGTGTTTGTCCTATCTTGCCTTCGTAGTTAGATAAAACCATGTTGTGTGGCCTTATATCAGTATCGAACATACCAATTCTTTTCAGCATGTATTGGGGCATTAGGTTCACCGCTGCCCCCCCATCGACTAGGACTTTATTAATGCCAACATTTTCAATTTTAGCCCTTATATAGAGTGGTTTCAAGTGATTTCGCATACCTTCATCGGGCCTCTCGAAGAAAGCGTTATGTTCTTCAACTGCACCATTATTCAGCACATAGTAACACACAGGTCTGTGTTTCGCCATTTCTTCGATATCAGCCTCTTCGCAGTCTTCAACTTCAGTTTCCTGATTAAACTCATGAGGGAGCACAGACACAACGTTGCAGTTGAGGTTTATAGATGACACCCCATCAGAATCGAAATCATTTGTCATTCTATCTTCTTCTTTCCAAGAACTGGAATGCATCTTTTCTTCTTCATCCAAGATCTTTTCAGCTTCAAATAGTCTGCGTTCCACCGGAGGTTTGCTTGACTTTGCCCCCTGATGTGGGACTTGGTTGCTACTAGACTCTCCAGCTTCTCTTGGCCTATATTCCCTTTGAGCTTTTTTCATTCTCTGGTGCCTTCTCCACTGAGATCGGGACATAGGATTTTTTCCTTTGTAATTCTCCAATCGATACATCTCTCGATTTGGTTTTTGGAATTGCTTCCTATATGCCATTGCAGTCCTTCCTCATTGGTCCCAACTTCGCCATTTGTTGGTTCTTGCACCAGCTTGCACCCATCTGTCCCTGGGTACACCCGCAGGAACTTTGAATGTTACCCTTCGAGCTCTAGGATGTGGGCTATCGGGTCTTTTCATTGGGGTCCATATGTCGAAACCGTATAGGTTAGGACGCAATCCCTGAGTTTCTCGACCCATGTAGCAGTACACACGTTCGAATGATCGTGCCAGCATTTCATCATAGACTGCCCCACATCTGGGACAAAGTGCAACTTCAGTGTTTTCCCTGTGACATCTGACCAAAAATCCCACTAAGCTTTCCTCCATCTTTGGGTACACTTGTAGCAGAGGGTTTGGTTCTTTCCCAGGGTGTTCCCATCTTTCGCGTCGAGCCCTTTCGAAGTTAGCTTCAACCCTTCGATTCAGCATGATCGAACATGACACATCCATTGTTTTCCGCCATTCCTTTCATGGCAATTCCAGAGGTAGTCCTTGAGGCTTTCTCCTCTTAGAGGAATTTCAATGCCCCCCTTTTGCCTTGTCAACCATGTCTCCAATTCGCCAAATTCAGACACTGGACGTCTGGCGCTGACCATGTTAACAACTGCTGGAGGAACTTCAGAGATCTGGATTTTCTGGAGCTTCACCCTGAGGTCTTTAGTGGCCTTGCTGTTCTCTCCCCTCGAACCCTCAGTTATCTCTGCCTTGGAAGATTCTTCAACATCAGTATTGAAGATTGCATCATCATTTAGGCTTTCAGTAGCCTGCTCTCCATTGAACACCGTTTTAGTTTCCGTAACTTCGACTTCAGATGCCTCTACCATGTTGATATCTAATGGCTCACAGAGGCTAGCGTCAGCAATGTTCAGAGGATTTGTGTCGACCCTCATGTGGCTCTTGGTCTTGTCAGCAAATTTCAACCTCCCATCTTTGATAGCATTTTGAATTAAATCCCTGAAAAGAAAACATTGTGAGGTTTTATGGCCCAAAAAACCATGATATTTACAAAAACCTCTCTTCTTCTGTTGTTCTAACGGAGGAATTTTGGAATTTGGAGGCAGTATCATTTGGCCATCTTTTACTAGTAAATCAAATATTTCATCACACTTGGTGACGTCGAATGTGTAAGTTTTCTTAGGGAATCTATCGTTCTTATCGCTTTCTACTGGGTTTTTTCCATTTGCAGGGTTGAGTAGTTTGCAGGCATAAGGTGGCGCTTCCTTCAGTTCAGCCAAATCTATTTCGACTTCTTCAGGGTTGTATGAGTCGTTAAAAGACTCATCATCAGCGTCCTCCGCTTCGACGTACGCTACCCTTTCCTTTTTATAGTTTTTATTTGCCTTAGCCTTTTCTGCCTTCAAGCGTTCGACTTGTCGAACCCTATCTGCCAACTGGGCCATATCCCTAAGGTATTGAGTATCTAGTTTCTTCCTAATTGAATAATCTAGACCACCCGCAGCCATTTCGACTAGTTCATGCTCTGGGACTGTTGTGAAACACCTTGATTTCAACAGTCGGAACCTATTTAAGTAATCATCAATTGGTTCTGTAAACTTCCTCTTAATACTGGCCAATTCTTTCAGACTTATCTTGGTTTGACCCATGTAGAATTGTTCATGGAACAACCTTTCTAAGTGTGCCCAAGCATCTATCAAATTTGGTGGCAAAGTAGTGAACCAAATGAAAGCATTCTTTGTTAGCGAACTAGGGAAATATTTGATCCTTAAATCCTCGTTCCTTGCTAAGTCTCCTGCCTCTGTCAAGTATCTGGCGATATGTTCCACAGTTGACTCGCTAGTTTCGCCTGAAAACTTTGTGAACTTGGGTACTGTCATACCCCAATTTTTGACCCTAAGATCACGCATCATTTGCATACCAATCATCAATCAAGAAGTTTTAACCTAGATCTCTACTTGCAATGCTGTGCTCAATTCATCTGCAAAGGAATCATCGAGCACCCATGTTTTAGTTTGTATATATTCCTTTACTAACCAAAATACCAAAAATATTGCCTTGTGCTCTTGTATGTTTGTGTTTTGTAGGTACCAAGTCAAAATACCCATCAAAGGAGCATTTTTCAACATTTTCACTGTGCAAATCGATTTGCATAAGGTGTAAATCGATTTACACAACTGTTTCTGCACCAGATTTGCTTCTGCCATCAGTGCAAATCGATTTGCATAAGACAGCAATCGATTTGCATAACTGTTTTTGCCCCAGATTTTGCCTTTTTCAGCCATGTAAATAGATTTGCATAATGTGCAAATCGATTGCACCAGCACGAATTTGGAAAAATGAAGGCAAATTTCAGCTTTTTGAAGTGTTGACATCATTTGCAAGCATGGGAAGCATGACTTGGTTCTTACATTTGATTTCCTACATCATCTAATCATGTACCCTCATGTGATTGCATCAAGACCATTGGATTTCATTTTTGGCTCCAAATCACTTTTCCAAGCCTAATTCTATTTTCCAATCCTAACTCCAAGCCACAAAATTTCCCAAGCCTAAGTGCTATAAATTGAGGCACTCCCCTCTTCATTTTTCAAGCTTTGATAGCCAAGAAACTTATTGCAAATTCTCTCCTCACCTCATCCAAACCCCTCACTCAAAGCTCTCATTTCTTCCACAAAATTAGTGAGTTACATCTTGAACCTCACTAATTTAGAGCTAAACCTCAACATAAACACTACTTTCTTCATCAATTGTGAGAGATCAAGGCTTGTGGTTGTGTGTTCTTGAAGAAGATTCAAAGTTTGTGAAAGATTTGGTAAAATTCTAGATCCAATCCATAATTCAAGATGTGATCCATTGTTGTTTATGCTTGATGCACCTTTGGTGCTATATTGATGAGATTTGCTTGCTTACTTGATACATTTTCGTGCACAAATTGATCCAAGATCACAAGGTGTTTGGTTTTATGTTTAAACAAGTTTTCTTCTCTTTATTTGCTGTTTTTTTGAAAACTGTGTTGTGCAAATCGATTTACATCTTGTGCAAATCGATTTACACAACTGAAAACTGCGCAGATTTTGAAAACAGAGTTATGCAAATCGATTTACACTCTGTGCAAATCGATTTACACTGGGCAGAATGCTGATTTTTGTAGTTTTTGGCTTGTTTTTGGTTCTAACTCATCTTCTACTCCATTCTTTTGATATTTTCTTTGAATCACAAGTTAGAGGCCTAATTTCTCTCTAATTTCAATGGACTTAGGGCGTCGATAGGATGAGAATCCAAATCCGCAATATTAAGTGATTGAAATTATGGATGAAAGGAGCCTTTAATGTGGTTCCATCTTTTACTTCTTTTTATTTTGGTCGATGAAAGTCTTAATGCCTTGAGAATTCTTATGGATTCTTGGTGAAGACTAGATCACTCACCATTTTTCTTTTCGTGCGGTATTGCTTTCGGAAAACGATTTACATATCGTTCTTCTCGCATGCACTAGCACATAAAGTTTTGACCGGCCTCGTTGTAGGGTGATTTCTACATAAATCACTTGGCGATCTGCTTAACATAGCGCAATATTTCGTGTCCCGAATAAAAAAGATCAAATATGGAAGAGAATTGTATGCGGTTGATTTAAGACTTGTGGAGGTTTTTATCGTGTAGTCGCTATGATTTTATCAAGCTTCTGATAAACCCCATTGAATTTAAATCCGAGTACATCATTCACTCACCATCGATCTCCTACTAACTTTGATAACATACTTGACAAGTTTCAAGATGGTTATCTTTAACATTTAACAACTAACTTTAATTTCCGCACCTTTACTATACCGCTCTTTATATTTCTAGCTTTATCGCTTTATTTTATCATTTCATCATATTTACTTTCCGCCGTTTTTTTCTTTGTCCACTTGGACATATGTTTATGCTTCCGTTATTTTTCTTTTGTCCACTTGGACCATACTTTATTTTTATGCTAAAACACTAATAAGCAATCGAAAAATCTAAAAAAATACATAAGGCTCTCTTTGGACTATCGGTTACTATCCCTAGCATTTTGGAGATTCGGACTTATGGACCTAGTACCTCTGGACTCATTCTATTACTACCCTGTGATTGTTCTGTCTGTCTGGCATTGTTTTGTTGTATGTTTATGTGTGCAGGTACTTCCTTGAAAGCCCTTGATGGTTAATTCCAAGGCATTGATATAAGGATTTTACCCGAAAACAGCCGTTACTCTGCCCGATTTTCATCAGAATCTTAATGTGCTTAATGAAAAGTGGTGCTAAGACAATAAGTTCATCTGGACCCCCCAAGTGTTAATGTGTTGGTATTGATAAATCCAAAGGATGGGAAATCTACCTTGACTCATAATGTCAAGTGTTGGCTTCTTACTTCGGTTAGACCGTTCTTTTCCTTAGCTTTTATTTTACGCAATAGGATAGCCTCTTCATCTCCTCCCATTCTTAAATTTTCAAAATCTTCTCCCTTTTTCCAAAATACTCTTATGTTTGCAATCTTTTCAAAACTTTTTCTTTACAAATATCTTTCGCCCTTAGTGGCTTTTCTTCAAAAGTTTAGACACCGTTAATTGTCGAAACGAGTGGTTATACCCCACGATTTTGAAATTGATTGATAATAACGAGATCTTTTCCGCGTGAGAGAGCTAGTGGCATACTCGTTGATTTTATCCGAGTTGGAGCCCTTCTTTCATTTGTGATGCAAAGAACTTGTTTGTTCTCATGCTCAAGATCAATGGCTGAGTATTTCTCTCTAACGACAACAAAGTGTTTATTCGTTTTAAAAACGTTTTTCCCAAAAGCGGAACTACATTAGCTCTGACTTCTCCATTGCACCGAGGAGGTATGTAGGCACAAGGCTTAACGTCTTGCCGAGCTTATTTTAAAAATAAAACAAACCGTTTTTTTAGCACACACACAACACAGATTTTCAAAAAGGTTCCTGTGGAGTACCACAGATATGAGGGGTGCTTTAAACCTTCCCCTCATATAATCAACACCCGAACCTGAGTTCTCTTCTTTTTGTTTTAAAAACAAAACTTTGGGTTTTTCGTTCTTTTCCCTTTTCCTTTGAAAAAATAAAGCGCGGTGGCGATTTCAAACGGAATATTGATTCGAGTCAATCCCATGGCTTCGATATCAGATTTTCCCCGCTACAGAAAAATGGCAACTTCACTGGGGACCCAGTTTTAAGTGTGTTAAGCCTATTTTTGTTTATCTGTGTGTTTTTACCTGTATATATTGTTGTGTGCTTTGTTTGTTTATCTTCTTTTTTTTTTCTTTTTGGTGCTCTATGGTTCCTCTGTGATGAGATAAAGTTCTAACCCGAACTTTGGTGAGTAACTTGAGATAGGAGGTGGTAAGACCAATAGTCGCATGTCAGGAGCAATCCTTACCATGAGCGTCATATGGTGGAACCCCAATCAGTGGAGGCATCATGGAAGGTAGTAGAGGTTGTTACGAACCATCGTGATAACGCTATTACTTTTAATAGTGAGTGTCCGTAGAAGCTGAATGGCCTAGAACCCTTTTAACCAATCTAAGCCTTTTTAGGATGTAGTGCAGAAACAAGATCAAGTACCAATTTGAGCTTGTTGTCATGCGATACTACGCTCAGACGAGGTCTTTTTAGGCATATTATTGGCGCCCATGAGCAATTGTGCGTGCCGGTAATATCCGATAGAAGATTGAAAACTCTGGGAACCTTTGTAGAACCCGATTGGCAGGTACAAAACTCCCTAGATCACTCCTTGTGGGATGGGTAGAACCATGGCTCCATGCTCGTGACGTCGAACCTTTGAACCTGGACTGTGTGATTTTGTGTGATTTGATGTGATCTTGTGTGCTCTTGATTGTGATTGATGCATAAACCATGCATTCATGCATTCATAAAAATGACCTTCACAAATGGTTTTCAAGGAACTTAGAGACATTTTTTGTAAACATAACAGGTACCATGGATCAAAAGAGAAGCATCAAGAAGTACACTTTCAGAAATTCAAGTGCAAAGGAATTGAAAGAGCTAGCAACTTTGGTTCCTAATCTTGACAACTTCAAAAGGCGTTATGGGAAATTGATCTCTATCTTGAAGACTAAAGTGGAAAAAGGGATTCTTGAGACTCTTGTGCAGTTTTATGACCCGGTTTATCATTGTTTCACCTTTCCTGATTATCAGCTTATGCCCACTTTGGAGGAGTATTCTTATTGGATTGGTTTGCCCGTTACGAATGACATACCGTTTAGTGGTTTGGAGAAAGAGCCTCAGGTTGATGAGATAGCAGAGCTTCTTCATTTGAAGATATCAGATGTAAAAGCAAATATGACCAAAAAAGGAGGAATTTGGGGGTTGACTTCTAAGTTCTTGATTGGAAAGGCTTCTATGTTGGCTAGTAAAGGAAGTATGATTGCTTTTGAGACATTTCTGGCCTTGCTCATCTATGGTTTGATACTCTTTCCCAACATTGACAACTTTGTCGATGTTAATGCTATTCGGATTTTCATGATTGGGAATCCTGTACCTACTTTGCTTGGGGATACTTATCATTCCATTCACCATAGGAATGATAAGAAAGGTGGACTTATCAATTGTTGCACTCCTTTGCTCTATAAGTGGTTTATTTCTCACTTGCCTCAAGCTAAGAGTTTCTTGAACAATCCAGATGGTCTCTCGTGGTCTCAGAAGATCATGCCTCTTACTAATGGGAATATCCATTGGTACAATCCTGCTTATGACATTGGTGAGATTATTGATAGTTGTGGAGAATTCCCTAATGTACCTCTTCTTGGTATACAAGGAGGAATTACCTACAACCCCATTCTTGCAAGGCGTCAATTTTGCTATCCTATGAAGGAGCGACCCGCTAGTATCCTTGTGTCAGGAATCTTCTATCTTAATCAAGATGGAAATTCGGATATGAGAAATCGGTTTGTGCGTGCTTGGCACCATGTTGATAGGAAGAAACATTTGGGAACGAAACAATGTGTTGCTCTCAAAGACTACACTGATTGGGTTCAAGCTAGAGCTCATACTTTTCAGATGCCTTATTTACTCGAGGAGCCTTCTCTACTTGTTACTCCATCATTGTCTCTCACTACTCCTGTTGAAAGTAGTGAAGAACATCTAGAGCTCATGGCTAAGCTGAGAGCGGAAAGAGATGCTTTGGAGTTTGAAAACAAAGAGTTGAAGATACACTTGAAAGAAAAAGATGAAATGCTTGATATCCAAGATGGTTGGTTGATGGAAAAGGAGGATCAGATTCGCCATCAAGAAGAGTTGCTCCGACAACATGGTGAAAAGCGAAAGAGACCACAAGAAGATTCAGTCGCATGGAAAGAAGTTGCTGATAAGCTGATGGTCGAGAATGCTCATTTGAAGGCCTTTTATGAAGATGAATTGGAGAAGCTCCGAAGGAAGCTGCAGAGAGGAGATGGATCTTCGTCAGAAGTGTTCCCTTCTAGTTTTTAGCTTTTTCTTTGTTTTGTAATTTTGGATCTTTGAATCCTTTTGTATGCTTTTCCATTACTAATGAAAGAATATTGTTATGTTTATGATGTTTTTGCTAATGTTTACAATTAATTTCTTAAAAGTTCCTTGAAAACTAATAAAAAACATTTGCATTGCATTTCATGCATCATTCTGCATTTTTGGTCTTGCTTCCGAGAGTATTCCCGAGGTCTTATTCAGTGTTCTTCATACAGAATCAAGCTGTCTCACCGGTATAATACTCGAGCTAAATGCAAGAAAAAGATGGAAGGTCTTGAACAAGAGAATCGTGAGCTGCGTGAAGAGGTTGTTACTTTGAGATCTGGTGTGGATCGTCTCACTGCTCTGGTTGAGACGTTGATGGCTGCTCAGAATCAGACTCAGAATCAGAATCAGGTTCCTCCTCCCAATGCCCAAGCTCAGGGTCAGACCACTGTGATTTCTGAAATTGCTGCAACAACCATTCCTTCTATTCCTGTTGGTGCTACTCAGCAACGAATGCCTAATGGATATCCTTGGGGCATGCCTGAAGGTTATTTGTCTGTTCCTGAGATGACTCGTCCGTTGACTCCTGTTATGGTCAACACATCTCCTATTGTTCATACTGGTCCTTTTGTCCCAGAGCCCATTTATGATGCTGCTCCAAGTGAAATTCATGACAGAATGGATGGTTTCCAAGATCAGTTTGAAGAACTGCAGAAAGAGATGAAAGCCTTGCGTGGGAAAGAACTGTTTGGAAAGAATGTGCATGATCTTTGCCTTGTTCCCAATGTGAAAGTGCCTGCTAAGTTCAAGCTGCCTGAATTTGAGAAGTATAAAGGAAATTCCTGCCCTCAGGCACATTTGGTGATGTATGTGAGAAAGATGTCCACTCACACTGATGATCAACGTCTGTTGATTCACTATTTCCAAGATAGTTTGACTGGAGCTGCTTCTAAGTGGTATATGGGCCTTGATAGCACCCATATTCGCACTTTTAATGACTTAGCTGAGGCGTTTGTGAAGCAATACAAGTATAATGTGGACATGGCTCCTGATAGAGATCAATTGCGAGCTATGATGCAGAAAGAGAAAGAATCCTTCAAGGAATATGCTCAGAGATGGCGTGAGGTTGCCGCCCAAGTGATTCCTCCGATGGAAGAAAAAGAGATGACTAAGATTTTTCTGAAGACTCTTGGTCCGTTTTACTATGAGAAGATGATCGCAAGTGCTCCTGTAGACTTCACTGAAATGGTGGGAATGGGTGTTAGATTGGAAGAAGCTGTGCGAGAAGGTCGTCTGGTTCGAAATGAAAATTCATCTGGTGGTGCAAAGAAGTATGGTTCTTCACTCCAGAAGAAGAAGGAATCAGATGCTAATGCTGTCTCTCATGGGAGGAATAGTCGATTCAGAAATCAATCTCAACAAGTGGCGTCAGTAACTCCTGTCGTGAATTCAGTGCCTGTAGCTCCTGTTAATCAACAACCAGCAAGGCGAAATCCGTATCCTCGAGTTAATGTTGATCCTATCCCTATGACGTACACTGAATTGTATCCTGCTCTAATTCATAAGAAGTTGGTTCAACCAAGGTCACCACCTCCTGTTCCAGAGAAACTCCCTTGGTGGTATAAAGCTGATGCCACGTGTGCTTTTCATCAGAACGCTCCTGGGCATGACCTCGAGAACTGTTGGGCCCTGAAGAATGAAGTCCAAAGATTGGTCCGTTCTGGAATGCTCTCTTTCCGTGATATTGGCCCAAATGTGAAGAACAATCCGTTGCCAACTCATGAAGCGTCTGCTGTGAATATGGTGCATGGATGCCCTGGGAAGTATAAGATTTATCGTGTGGAACACATCAGAGGATCATTGGTAGAGATGCATGCCACTCTGTGTGAGTACAGTCATTATGAGCATAATCATGCTGCTTGTAGGATTTGTTCAGTTAATCCTCGAGGGTGTTACATTGTGAAAAGAGATTTGCAAGAGATGATAGATCAAAGGCTTATTGAGATTCTGAGGGATAGAGATGAAGATGATGTCAATGTGATCGAACCATGCTTTGAAATCCCGGAATGTGTAGAGATTGGTTATTATGGCAAAGCTGCTGTGGAACCTCTTGTGATATGTTTGCCTGGATCTGTACCTTATAGTTCTGATAAAGCTGTACCCTACAGATACAATGCCACCATGTTGGAAGCTGGAAAAGAAGTTGAGATTAAGCCTCTGTCTTCTGTTGAGAATATAGCAGATGTTAGTAGAGTGACTAGAAGTGGACGAGTTTTTACTCAGCCCCAAACAGTTGTGGATGTCCAGAGGAATCCTACTCAAGTGCCTGTGAACAATAATGATGCGACAAAAGTGAATGCTGAGTCATCTTCAGGAAAGGAGATGGATGAGATTTTGAAGCTTATCAAGATGAGTGATTATAAGATCGTGGATCAGCTGCATCATACTCCGTACAAGATCTCTATAATGGAGTTGCTGGCGAATTCTCCTGCTCATAGAGATTCTTTGATGAAAATACTCGATCAAGCCTTTGTGGATCATGATGTGACGTTGGATCAGTTTAATGGGGTTGTGAGCAATATCACTGCATGTAACAATTTGAGCTTCAGTGATGAAGATTTGCCTGAGGAAGGAAGAAATCATAATTTGGCTTTGCATATCTCCGTCAGTTGCAAAGAGGACTCAATGTCTAATGTGTTGATTGATACTGGATCATCTCTGAATGTCATGCCAAAATCCACTCTCGCCAAGCTGTCTTATGGTGGTACACCAATGAGATTCAGTAATGTGATTGTCAAGGCTTTTGATGGATCGAAGAAATCAGTGGTTGGAGAGGTTGATTTGCCTATTGGTATTGGACCCTTTGTCTTCAAGATTACTTTTCAAGTGATGGACATTTTCCCTGCGTACAGTTGCTTACTGGGACGCCCGTGGATCCACGAAGCTGGGGCAGTTACTTCGACTCTCCACCAAAAGTTGAAATTTGTGAAAGATGGAAAGATGGTTGTTGTGAATGGAGAAAAAGCTTTGCTAATTAGTCATCTCTCTTCGTTCCGTACCATAGAGGCTGATGAAGTAGTCATTGGAACTGCATTCCAAGCCCTGTCTGTTAATGATGAATTCAAAAAGGATGAAGCTTCCATTGCCTCCTTCAAAGATGCTCAACTGGTAGTTCAGAATGGACATTCAGGAGTCTGGGGACAAGTGGTGAGTCTACAAGAGAACAAGAATAGAGCTGGTCTGGGATTTTCTGCTTCAGACAAGTCTGTGATGAAGCCTGAGTCTGCTTTTCGTCCTTATCAGGAAATGTTCCATAGTGCTGGGTTTCTACATCCGACTCTTCCAGAGGTGAACGCTATTGTGGAAGATGAATCAGAGCCAGAAGTGCCAAACTTTGTGACCCATGGAAAGATGATTAAGAACTAGATCATCATTGACATTCCTGAGTGTACTCATGCTTCAAAGTAATTTGCTTTTATGTTTTTCAAAATCCTTTCATTCTGCCCAAGATGAAAGTGAAGTTGTTGGGGCTGTTTTCTGTTTGTTTTAAACATTAAAATCATCAATAAAAGTCATTTTGTTTCTGCATATACATGCTTTTTATCTTTTTGCTTTTTCTGGAAAGTGGTAACACAAAAAACCTTAAAAAATGTTTTCATTCTCCATAATCTGCACGATTACATGTTTCCTTTTCCTGAAATAATAATCATTTGTGCAGATTAATCAATAAAACCGTTGAAAGTAATGACCCTGCGCCCTCTCCCAACTTCGAGTGTCCTGTGTATGAGGCGGAAGAAGAGAGTGATGAATGTATTCCTGATGAGATTTCCCGACTGCTTGAGCACGAGGAAGACACCATTCAGCCGTATAAAGAGCCATTAGAAGTCATCAACTTGGGTTCTGAAGAGGATAAAAAGGAAGTCAAGATTGGGGCACTGCTTGGTCAAGATGTTAAGAAGAGGATGGTAGAGCTTCTTAAAGAGTATGTTGACATTTTTGCGTGGTCCTACCAAGATATGCCTGGGTTGGACACAGATTTTGTGGAGCATCGTTTGCCGTTGAAACCTGAATGTCCTCCTGTCAAGCAAACGTTGAGGAGAAGTCATCCTGATATGGCAGAAAAGATTAAGAATGAGGTCTTGAAACAGATAGATGCAGGTTTCCTTGTCACTTCTGTATATCCTCAATGGATTGCCAATATCGTGCCCGTTCCGAAGAAAGACGGAAAAGTTCGCATGTGTGTTGATTATAGAGATTTAAATAAAGCCAGTCCGAAAGATGATTTTCCTCTACCTCACATTGATATGTTGGTAGATAGCACTGCAAAGTTTGAGGTCTTCTCCTTCATGGATGGTTTTTCAGGATACAACCAGATTAAGATGGCACCTGAAGACATGGAAAAGACAACCTTTATTACACCATGGGGGACATTCTGTTACAAAGTGATGCCTTTTGGGTTGAAGAATGCTGGTGCGACGTATCAGAGGGCCATGACCACTCTTTTCCATGATATGATGCACAAAGAAATTGAGGTCTATGTGGATGACATGATTGCTAAGTCCCAGTCAGAGTAGGGGCACATGGAAGATCTTTTAAAGTTGTTTCAGCGTTTGAGAAAGTATCGTCTCCGCTTAAATCCAAACAAATGCACTTTTGGTGTCCGTTCTGGAAAATTATTGGGTTTCATTGTCAGTCAGAGAGGAATTGAAGTAGATCCTGATAAAGTCAAAGCATTTCAGGAAATGCCAGCACCAAAGACTGAGAAACAAGTGAGAGGTTTCCTCGGACGTCTGAATTATATCTCCAGGTTCATTTCCAATATGACTGCTACCTGTGAGCCAATCTTCAAGTTGTTAAAGAAAAATCAGGGATGTGTGTGGAATGAAGATTGTCAGAAAGCTTTTGACAACATCAAAGAATATCTGCTTGAACCTCCCATTTTGCTTCCTCCAGCTGAGGGAAGGCCTTTGATTATGTACCTCACAGTGCTTGAGAATTCAATGGGATGTGTGTTGGGTCAGCATGACGAGTCTGGTCGAAAAGAGTATGCAATATACTACCTTAGCAAAAAGTTTACCGAGTGCGAAACAAGATACTCGCTGCTTGAGAAAACTTGCTGTGCTTTGGTGTGGGCTGCTCGCCGACTGAGACAGTATATGTTGAACCACACCACCCTATTGATTTCCAAAATGGATCCAATTAAGTATGTATTTGAGAAACCTGCATTAACTGGAAGGATTGCTCGCTAGCAAATGTTGTTATCAGAATATGATATTGAATACCGAGCTCAGAAAGCTGTGAAAGGAAGTGTGTTGGCAGAGTACCTCGCTCACCAACCAATTGATGATCGTCAATCTATCACAATGGACTTCCCAGATGAAGATATAATGTATTTGAGATCTCAAGATTGGGATGAACCATTGCCAGAAGAAGGACCAGATCCTGAATCCAAGTGGGGTTTAATTTTTGATGGAGCTTCTAATGTTCATGGCCATGGAATTGGCGCCATTATTGTCACTCCGCATGGGTCACATGTACCTTTCACTGCAAGGATATGTTTTGATTGTACGAATAATATTGCTGAGTATGAAGCTTGCATCATGGGACTTGAAGAGGCCATTAATTTGAGAATTAAGATTCTTGATGTTTATGGAGATTCTGCGCTTGTGATTAATCAGATTAAAGGAGAATGGGAAACTCGTCATCCTGGTTTAATTCCTTACAAAGATTACGCCAGAAGGTTATTGACATTCTTCAACAAAGTTGAATTCCACCACATCCCTCGAGATGAGAATCAGATGGCTGATGCATTAGCCACATTGTCTTCCATGTACAAGGTGAATTTCCATAATGAGGAACCTCAAATTACAATCAGGCGTCTTGATAGACCTGCTCATGTATTTACAGTAGAGGAAGCAACAGATGAAAAGCCTTGGTATTTCGATATTAAGCACTTCCTCCAGACTCGAGAGTACCCACTCGGGGCATCAAATAAAGATAAGAAAACTTTGAGGAGATTGGCTGGCAGTTTCTTCATCAATGCTGATGTTTTGTATAAAAGGAATTATGACATGGTCTTGCTCAGATGCGTGGATAGACACGAAGCAGACATGTTGATGCATGAAATCCATGAAGGTTCTTTTGGTACCCATGCCAATGGACATTCGATGGCTAAAAAGATGCTTAGAGCAGGTTACTATTGGCTGACAATGGAATCTGATTGCTACAAATTTGTAAAGAAGTGTCACAAATGTCAAGTGTATGCTGACAAGATTCATGTGCCTCCGACACTTCTCAATGTTATTTCTTCCCCATGGCCTTTCTCTATGTGGGGTATTGATATGATTGGCATGATTGAACCCAAGGCTTCGAACGGACATCGATTCATCCTGGTAGCAATCGATTACTTTACCAAGTGGGTAGAAGCTGCTTCATATGCTAATGTGACAAAGCAAGTTGTGGTCAGATTTATCAAGAACAACATCATCTGCAAATATGGTGTACCGAGCAAGATCATTACCGATAATGGCTCGAATCTGAACAACAGCATGATGAGAGAACTGTGTGAAAGTTTCAAAATTGAACATCACAACTCTTCGCCTTATAGGCCAAAGATGAATGGAGCTGTTGAAGCAGCAAATAAGAATATTAAGAAGATTGTACAAAAGATGGTTATTACGTACAAGGACTGGCATGAGATGCTCCCATTTGCTTTGCATGGGTACCGTACATCTGTTCGTACTTCAACAGGGGCAACTCCCTTTTCTTTGGTTTATGGTATGGAAGCAGTGCTCCCCGTTGAGGTTGAGATTCCATCATTGAGAATTTTAATGGAAACCAAGTTGTCTGAGGCTGAATGGTGTCAGAGCAGGTTTGATCAATTGAATTTGATAGAAGAAAAGAGAATGACGGCTTTATGCCATGGTCAGTTGTACCAGAAAAGAATGAAGAAAGCTTTTGATAAGAAGGTTCGATCTCGTGTATTCAGAGAAGGCGACCTCGTGCTCAAAAGGATCTTGTCTTTTACCTCCGATTCAAGGGGCAAATGGACTCCTAATTTTGAAGGACCATATGTTGTTAAGAAAGCCTTCTCTGGCGGTGCATTAATTCTTACAACTATGGATGGAGAGGAGCTCCCCCGTCCCGTGAATGCTGATGTAGTCAAGAAATACTTCGCCTAAAAACAATAAAAGAACAGCTCGCTAAGTTGAAAACCTGAAAGGGCGGCTTAGGCAAAAAAGAGCGTCTCGGTGGATTGAAAACCCGAAAGGGCGGTCCAGGCAAAAATTAGAGACATAAACAGAATAAAATACCCGGTGGACTGAAAACCCGAAAGGGCGGTCCAGGCAAAAGTTAGGGATTCATGGCAAGTAACTACATCAGACAAGACTTGATCATCAGTAGTCATCTGTTTATCATGAAGAAGTTCAACACTTTTCAACGGAAGCCTTTGCTCAGAAATTCCCAGTTGAGAGAGAGGATGGGGTCATTACATTTCAATGTACCTTTTCCACAAAATTACCACTTTCCAAGCTTTGTAATAATCCATGGAGTCTTGCCTTTTGCAGGCTACCATTCCATTAAAAAAGTTTGAGCCTTTATCTTTTATTGGCAATCTTATTCTTTCATATCTCTCAAAATGTCATTTATTGTTGATAGTAATTTTTGAAACAAAGAGATAATTGATTTCAACAAAATCCTTTTGAAAATTATAAAAGAATTTTTACTTTGATTCATGAGTGCATTACAAGGAATGGATACGTTGATGTATTCATATGCAGAAGAATGTATTCCGCTCAACGCACCTTTGGCTTGGCACAAATATGGTGTAGAAATCAACCATTGTGTTCTCCTAGCTTCAATGTTCCCTAGTGTTGGGCAGCATATATTCTGAAGCCATAAAAAGATTGATAGCAGTTTCTGCTCTGGTGTTCAGCTTGGGACATGCTTGATTATGTCATCTTCGTACACCATCTCTTTCTACCTCCAGTGGGACGTTGGTAGTTCACCTTCAGTGGAACGTGGGTGTATTTTGTTATCTTCATCGTCAGTGGTACGTCGATGTGTTTCTCTCCAATACCTTCAGAGGAACGTTGGTATGTGTTATCGTTAGTGGTACGGCGATACATCTCTTTCTACCTCCAGTGGGACGTTGGTAGTTCACCTTCAGTGGAACGTGGGTGTATTTTGTTATCTTCATCGTCAGTGGTACGTCGATGTATTTCTCTCTAATACCTTCAGTGGAACGTTGGTATGTGTTATCGTTAGTGGTACGGCGATACATCTCTTTCTACCTTCAGTGGGACGTTGGTAGTTCACCTTCAGTGGAACGTTGGTGTATTTTGTTATCGTCAGTGGTACGTCGATGAATTATCTCTTTTCATATCATCAGTGGTACGGTGGTAGATCTCTTCATATCATCAGTGGTACGGTGGTATATTTCTTCATGCCTTCAGTAGAACGTTGGTATGTGTTATCGTCAGTGGTACGACGGTACATCTCTCTCATCGTCAGTGGTACGTCGATGAATCATCTCTTTCTATATCATCAGTGGTACGGTGGTATATCTCTCTTCGTGCCTTCAGTAGGACGTTAATATGAGTTATCGTCAGTGGTACGGCGGTGCATCTCTTCATATTATCAGTGGTACGATGGTGTGATTTCTGTTAACAGAAGATTGGCATTCTGATGCATACTTTCTCATCCCCAGTGAAAGAGAATGATCCCCTTTTCTCATCCCCAATGAAAGAGGATGCTATAACCTCTCTGACGCGAAGTGTTTTCCCCAGAGAAGTTTCTTTCTCCACCAAAGTTCCGTCTCTCCAACAAAGTCTTGCCTTCCCCAGTGGAGTTTCTACTCGCAAGACGTTTGTTTCCCCAGCGGAGTTATAGCAAGACATTTGTTTTCCCAGTGGATAACTTGTTACTCCCCAGTGTTGTCATGCTTTATTATCATCACATGCATTCATTAACATTGCATTGCATCTTAGGATCAAAAATTGTGTTTTATATATTTAAGTCTCTTTGATTTTTGTCAAAACGAAGATTTCCAATCATCGTATCTCCAAATCGAAGAAACTTAAATAGGGGCATCTGTCATACCCCAATTTTTGACCCTAAGATCACGCATCATTTGCATACCAATCATCAATCAAGAAGTTTTAACCTAGATCTCTACTTGCAATGCTGTGCTCAATTCATCTGCAAAGGAATCATCGAGCACCCATGTTTTAGTTTGTATATATTCCTTTACTAACCAAAATACCAAAAATATTGCCTTGTGCTCTTGTATGTTTGTGTTTTGTAGGTACCAAGTCAAAATACCCATCAAAGGAGCATTTTTCAACATTTTCACTGTGCAAATCGATTTGCATAAGGTGTAAATCGATTTACACAACTGTTTCTGCACCAGATTTGCTTCTGCCATCAGTGCAAATCGATTTGCATAAGACAGCAATCGATTTGCATAACTGTTTTTGCCCCAGATTTTGCCTTTTTCAGCCATGTAAATAGATTTGCATAATGTGCAAATCGATTGCACCAGCACGAATTTGGAAAAATGAAGGCAAATTTCAGCTTTTTGAAGTGTTGACATCATTTGCAAGCATGGGAAGCATGACTTGGTTCTTACATTTGATTTCCTACATCATCTAATCATGTACCCTCATGTGATTGCATCAAGACCATTGGATTTCATTTTTGGCTCCAAATCACTTTTCCAAGCCTAATTCTATTTTCCAATCCTAACTCCAAGCCACAAAATTTCCCAAGCCTAAGTGCTATAAATTGAGGCACTCCCCTCTTCATTTTTCAAGCTTTGATAGCCAAGAAACTTATTGCAAATTCTCTCCTCACCTCATCCAAACCCCTCACTCAAAGCTCTCATTTCTTCCACAAAATTAGTGAGTTACATCTTGAACCTCACTAATTTAGAGCCAAACCTCAACATAAACACTACTTTCTTCATCAATTGTGAGAGATCAAGGCTTGTGGTTGTGTGTTCTTGAAGAAGATTCAAAGTTTGTGAAAGATTTGGTAAAATTCTAGATCCAATCCATAATTCAAGATGTGATCCATTGTTGTTTATGCTTGATGCACCTTTGGTGCTATATTGATGAGATTTGCTTGCTTACTTGATACATTTTCGTGCACAAATTGATCCAAGATCACAAGGTGTTTGGTTTTATGTTTAAACAAGTTTTCTTCTCTTTATTTGCTGTTTTTTTGAAAACTGTGTTGTGCAAATCGATTTACATCTTGTGCAAATCGATTTACACAACTGAAAACTGCGCAGATTTTGAAAACAGAGTTATGCAAATCGATTTACACTCTGTGCAAATCGATTTACACTGGGCAGAATGCTGATTTTTGTAGTTTTTGGCTTGTTTTTGGTTCTAACTCATCTTCTACTCCATTCTTTTGATATTTTCTTTGAATCACAAGTTAGAGGCCTAATTTCTCTCTAATTTCAATGGACTTAGGGCGTCGATAGGATGAGAATCCAAATCCGCAATATTAAGTGATTGAAATTATGGATGAAAGGAGCCTTTAATGTGGTTCCATCTTTTACTTCTTTTTATTTTGGTCGATGAAAGTCTTAATGCCTTGAGAATTCTTATGGATTCTTGGTGAAGACTAGATCACTCACCATTTTTCTTTTCGTGCGGTATTGCTTTCGGAAAACGATTTACATATCGTTCTTCTCGCATGCACTAGCACATAAAGTTTTGACCGGCCTCGTTGTAGGGTGATTTCTACATAAATCACTTGGCGATCTGCTTAACATAGCGCAATATTTCGTGTCCCGAATAAAAAAGATCAAATATGGAAGAGAATTGTATGCGGTTGATTTAAGACTTGTGGAGGTTTTTATCGTGTAGTCGCTATGATTTTATCAAGCTTCTGATAAACCCCATTGAATTTAAATCCGAGTACATCATTCACTCACCATCGATCTCCTACTAACTTTGATAACATACTTGACAAGTTTCAAGATGGTTATCTTTAACATTTAACAACTAACTTTAATTTCCGCACCTTTACTATACCGCTCTTTATATTTCTAGCTTTATCGCTCTTTATATTTCTAGCTTTATCGCTTGAAAGCCCTTGATGGTTAATTCCAAGGCATTGATATAAGGATTTTACCCGAAAACAGCCGTTACTCTGCCCGATTTTCATCAGAATCTTAATGTGCTTAATTAAAAGTGGTGCTAAGACAATAAGTTCATCTGGACCCCCCAAGTGTTAATGTGTTGGTATTGATAAATCCAAAGGATGGGAAATCTACCTTGACTCATAATGTCAAGTGTTGGCTTCTTACTTCGGTTAGACCGTTCTTTTCCTTAGCTTTTATTTTACGCAATAGGATAGCCTCTTCATCTCCTCCCATTCTTAAATTTTCAAAATCTTCTCCCTTTTTCCAAAATATTCTTATGTTTGCAATCTTTTCAAAACTTTTTCTTTACAAATATCTTTCGCCCTTAGTGGCTTTTCTTCAAAAGTTTAGACACCGTTAATTGTCGAAACGAGTGGTTATACCCCACGATTTTGAAATTGATTGATAATAACGAGATCTTTTCCGCGTGAGAGAGCTAGTGGCATACTCGTTGATTTTATCCGAGTTGGAGCCCTTCTTTCATTTGCGATGCAAAGAACTTGTTTGTTCTCATGCTCAAGATCAATGGCTGAGTATTTCTCTCTAACGACAACAAAGTGTTTATTCGTTTTAAAAACGTTTTTCCCAAAAGCGGAACTACATTAGCTCTGACTTCTCCATTGCACCGAGGAGGTATGTAGGCACAAGGCTTAACGTCTTGCCGAGCTTATTTTAAAAATAAAACAAACCGTTTTTTTAGCACACACACAACACAGATTTTCAAAAAGGTTCCTGTGGAGTACCACAGATATGAGGGGTGCTTTAAACCTTCCCCTCATATAATCAACACCCGAACCTGAGTTCTCTTCTTTTTGTTTTAAAAACAAAACTTTGGGTTTTTCGTTCTTTTCCCTTTTCCTTTGAAAAAATAAAGCGCGGTGGCGATTTCAAACGGAATATTGATTCGACTCAATCCCATGGCTTCGATATCAGATTTTCCCCGCTACAGGTACTTTAGTGCCTCTAGGCAACTCTGTTTGCATGGTATAATCTGATATGGGGGATGTATAATTTGGACGTCGAAGTCCAGTACTAAGGCCGTTATTGGCCATAACCCTTTCTATCATGGCAGTTAGGTTATTTTCTGTAGCCAGATTTTCTCTTCTGACTCTCTGGACAATTTCATCTGGATGTTCGTTCCTACCCACAATCCTTAATCTGGGTCGATCTTCTTCCGTTTCCTGTCGAACGGGGACAGTTCTTTGATTCGAAGCCTCTAAGTTTATTACTTGAGTCCCTTCGATCGTTTCTGTTCTCTGTGGGGCACCTACATTCTTAGTGGCTGTCCTAGACGGGGGAACCACATCTTGTATACGTTCCAAAATGGGCCTCTCTTCTTAATTCAAAGGCTGCTTGTCTTTTCGTCTAGGTGGTGGAACTCCCATGAAATCTGCCATTCGATTCATTTGAGATGATATCTTTTGGAAAATCTCCACGTTTTCCCGATTCGTACTAGTGATATTTGTTGCTAGTGGATTCAAAATTGAAGCCAATTCTTTGGCCAAGACCCCTAACATATCATGGTTGCTTGCATCCATTTCTTGCCGGAATGCTGCTTGATTATTTGTGGTAAAATTGGGTATTTGGGCAGAAAAGCCAGTATTGTGTGCACTTCGACCCACTGAACCAACATTTGGCGAAAACGTCGCATTGTTAGTTGTAGCATATGTAGGTCCTGCCCCTCGTACGCCTGTTCCAAATGGGTGTGGCATTCCGTATGGGTAATTTGGCCTCCATTCGAAAGCAGAGTTCGACCCCTGGTTAAATAAGTTATTTGTAGCATTTGTCGAGGAAAGTGGCATCTCCTCCGCGCTTGTGGATGAAGGTGCGGTGGTCGACACTGAAACTGGAATAGTCCCTGATGGTCCTGTATTATTCTCAGGCATAGCCTGGGAATTATCTGCAGATCTCGATCCATTTGGACCCGGTATATCCCGTGCTCCTTGAGTAGAAGTCGAATTTGCCGCTCCTGATCCTGAGCCTTGTGGGGGATCTTGATCTCCCCCTGCACTGGTCGTAACGGCCATTTTCTTGTTGTACCTTCGTTTGGGAATCGGTTGTGCACTGTTCGTTAACTTACCGTTCCTAAGGTTCATACAAGGTCTTGATATTGTCTAGACAAAAATAAAACAATTGATTAAAAACAATCTGCTTGACACTGTCCCACTGGGCGTGCCAATTTGTTTACGGTGATTTCCGGTAAACAACCGCTAGTCTTCCAAACTATAATAAATATGATTTGGTTACTCGCAGGATCGACTAGATTGATCCTAGGACATAGTCAAGAAGATTGTTATTGATGGTCATTCGAACCATATCTATGATTCATCTTGTCAATAAGAATTACTTCGAACGAAACAAACAAAATTAGCAATCACTTTGTTATACACGTGAGTATAACTTCAGCGAAAGGTAAGTCAAGATAAAATATGAGACGAAACTGTAAAAGTGCAAAAATCTTAAAGTGCAGAAATGTTAAATACTTCAAAGATAAATGACATGAAAATAATGAGTACAAAAACGTAAATGGCAAGAAGTAAACGAAATGCAATAATATTGAAAGATACTTGAAAATAAAGGGAAAATACACATGTATTAAAATGGTGGTGTCATACGTACATTTCTCAGCGAACTCTTTCTCTTTAACACTTGATACTTGAGTAATATGTGAGTGATTTGTACAAAATGAACACACGGAATCCTAATATTAAGACCCTTATTTATACTAGTTTCGACCTTAACGGTCCTACGCTAATCTAATGCCACGTTTCTCATAAGAACCTCAGGAACGCCATCTGTCTTTAGACAGTTACGAAACCGTCTTCGAATTTCAAATCCTCCCGCCTAAGTCCTTCTTCGACGCGTGGCAGTGTATTTAACATTAAAACACTACAAAAGCACGCTAAGTGTCAATACTTAACATATTTCACGAAATCTGTCTAAGTCTTCGAAGACATATACTCCTACTAGCTTCAGCATTCACTATCTTCGTTATAACTTAGAAATCTTCATTCTCGAAGCATGGCCATCAGGAGCCATTTTTATCTTCAAAGATGGTCATCAGTAACCATCCTTCCTTCGAGTTTTTATCCTTCGAAGGACCATGTTTGCAAAATGAAATCTTCAGCTAACACCTGCATATTACAATATCAATCAGGTATGTTTTACCACTAATGCAGCCAACATGAAAACACCTTCAATCTCCCCCTTTGGCAAATTTTTGACTAAAACAAACTGTCACACCATACCAGAGCAATACTTGCAGCGGACACAACATAACCAAAACACAATAAAACAAGCTAATACAAAACAGACAACATACATCATCAGTATGCACACAGTTCTTAGACAAACCAGACAAACAACCACAAGAGTAGCACAAGCACAAACAAATCAACACAAAAATAAGCAAATTAGTATTGTTGATCACACACAACCACCATTCTTGTTGTTCTGGGGTGACATGATGTTATTACTTCTCCCCCTGTTTGGCCACAAATGTTGCCAAAACCAACAGAAGTGTCTTCTCCACCTGTTTTTTTGTTGACTCTATGGTTCTTCAAGGATGCAGAGTCCTAACTTGCTTCGCAAGTTCTCAAACTGTGTAGCATCAAGAGCTTTTGTGAAGATGTCAGCTAGCTGAAGTTCAGTGTTTATGTGCTCTAGGAAAATTACCTTGTCTTCGACGAGTTCTTTGATAAAGTGGTGTTGGATATCAATATGTTTTGTTCTGCTATGCTGAATTGGATTTTTGGAGATATTGATGGCACTGAGATTGTCACAATATAAAGTCATGACATTCTGAGGAACATTGTACTCAGTCAGCATTTGTTTCATCCAGACCAATTGTGAACAACTACTACCAGCTGCTATGTACTCTGCTTCAGCAGTAGATAAGGAGACACAATTTTGTTTCTTGGTGAACCATGATATAAGATTGCTACCTAGAAAGAAACATCCTCCAGATGTTCTTTTTCTGTCATCAGCACTTCCAGCCCAGTCAGCATCACAGTATCCAGTCAAGACAGGGTCACTTCCGTTGGTGTACAGTATGCCATAGTCCGAAGTTCCATTTACATATTTAAGAATTCTCTTGACTTGATTCAAGTGACTTGCCTTTGGATCTGCTTGGTATCTGGCACACACTCCAATTGTAAATGTAATATCTGGTCTGCTGGCTGTTAGATATAACAAGCTTCCAATCATGCTCCTGTACAAAATCTGGTCAATACTTATGCCCCCTTCATCTTTGGATAGCTTTTGATGTGTTGGTGCAGGAGCTCTTTTGTGACTTGCATTATCCATTCCAAATTTCTTCAATATGTTCTTGGCATATTTTCTTTGAGACATAAATGTGGAGTCTTCCATTTGCTTGATTTGAAGACCAAGAAAGTAAGTCAGTTCCCTAACTATACTCATTTCAAATTCAGTCTGCATTTGACCGACAAAGTGTTTTACCATTGTATCTGACATTCCCCCAAACAATGTGTCATCCATATATATCTGAGCAATCATGATTCTTCCATCTGTGTTTTTTTCGAAGATGGTTTTTTCTATTCCACCTTTCTTATTTCCATTTGTGGTCAGGAACTTCAGAATGCAGGCTACTCCTGGTAGGAGTCTGATTGACTCAAGTCTTGCTACAGGTGCAAAAGTTTCATCAAAGTCTACTCCCTCCACTTGAGTGTATCCTTAAGCTACTAATCTGGCCTTGTTTCTTTTTATGACTCCTTGTTCATCAGTATTGTTCTTGTATATCCATTTGGTACCTATGATATTTGTTCCTTCTGGTCTAGGTACCAGTTTCCATACTTCGTTCCTTTTGAACTGTGCAAGTTCCTCTTGCATGGCATTGATCCAAAATTCATCTGTCAGGGCTTCCTTTACATTTTTTGGTTCAACTTTGGACACAAAGCAGGAATTTGCTATAGTCCCTTTTGACCTGGTCATTATTCCACTGTTGAGATCTCCTATGATCAGTTCCTTGGGGTGATCTTTCTGAATTCTAATAGATGGATCTTTGCTGATTGTCTCAGGTTCTAGCTCTGAAGGAGTCTCATTACTTACTTCAGGTTGGTTTGTCTGTTTAGCCTGAATTTCAATAAATGTTTCAACATTCTCTGTGACATCGAATTCTCCATGTTGATCATCGACGACCACATTGATGGACTCCATCAACACTTGTGTTCTGGTGTTGAATACTCTATAAGCCCTACTATTTGTTGAATATCCTAAGAATATGCCTTCATCACTTTTGGAGTCCATTTTTCTCCTTTGGTCTCGATCTGTCAGGATATAACACTTGCTCCCAAAAACATGAAAATACTTGACACTTGGTTTCTTTCCTCTCCAGACTTCATAAAGAGTGGAGGAGGTTCCTTTTCTCAATGTTACTCTGTTATGGACATAACAGGCTGTGTTCATATCCTCAGCCCAAAAATACATGGGTAGTTTCTTAGCATGAATCATTGCTCTGGCTGATTCTTGTATAGTCCTGTTTTTCCTTTCTACTACTCCGTTTTGTTGGGGTGTAAAAGGAGAATTCATGACTAATCCCTTCCATTGAACAGAATTCAGCAAATTTGGCATTCTCAAACTCTTTTCCATGATCGCTCCTGATTCTGATGACAGTGCTTTCCTTTTCTCTTTGTAGTCTAGTGCAGAGCTCCTTAAAGACATCAAATACGTCGAATTTTGGAATCTTTAGGGTCAATTTGATGAATTCGATGCAATTAATTGATTATGAATGATATTTGATGTTGAATGGATCCGAAAATCGATAAAAATGTAACAGAGTGATTGTTTTGGTGCTGTTTCTATGTTGCAAACTTTTTGGGTTGAGTTGAGGGAAGTGAAATGTTGTCAAAAGTGATTTTTTGGTTGCAGGCACGTGATAACCAGTTACCTGAGGGTGGTAACCGATTACCTGACGTTACGTAGGCGAGGGAGGCCTATTCGTTGTGAAGTAACTGGTTACTTCATTTGTGGTAACCGGTTACCTCTGTTGAAAATTGCGTTTTTGGGTTATCTGGGAGGTAGTAATCGGTTACTCTATTTGTGGTAACCGGTTACCGCTGTTATGAATAGAAAAAAATGTTACTCCGTCAGTCAGTAACCGGTTACATCATTTGTGGTAACCGGTTACCGCTGTTGTGTTTTGAAAAAAGTTAAATAAATATTGTTTTATTCGTAACTTTCAAACCATAAGTCCATTTTAATCGCCGTTTTGAATATTGGAAAGATAAATGGATTTTCTATCAAATAAACTGGTTTAATGAACAGTGTCTCGATTTTATTTAAAAATCTCGATTAAATCCTTGTGGTGTGTTTTCATACATGGTGTGCATTATTTGATAAAATGTGATAGTTCGGTGATGTAGTGACAACATAATTGTGATATTAATGTTGTATTTGGTGTGAACTATGTATAATGTAATTGTTTGAATTGTGTTGAGGTGTGAATACATTATACTCAGTGTTATTTCGGTGCGTTATCGGTGATGATTTGTATGCTATATGTTGTGCATGCATTCATAGAGCATAGGTGTAGCTGTATCCCGGTGTTGTTTGGATCAGCGAAGCTAATTCCCATTGTATGGAATTAGTGGATTGGCGGTGGCCGTATCCCGGTGATGTTTGAATCAGTGTGATGGGTTAATCCCATGTGTTGGTACCACATGCATAGAGTCGTTGCATTAATGTATGTATTGTTATAACATGATTGGGAGACTTCCAGTGTTATAACTTGGTGTTGTATTGTGTTGGTTTGTATTCGTAACTGTGGACGATTAATTCTAAGTTCCGTAATATGTTTCAATAGGGTGAACAATTGCTTATGATGTTTTGTTATTTATGAGCTTATAACATTTGTTAATTGTGAATCTGTCTCACCCTTACTGTTGACCATTTTCAGATTGAGGAGTAACAGCTTTATTGCTTTGGTGAGGATAGCTCGTAGAGTTGATCCATTTATTTTGGGGTCGTGTCGGTGTCATGCTCTGGTCTTGTAACACTAGAGAACGCTATTTGTTTTAGAGTTATTTAATAAACTTTTGTTTTAATTATTTGGATAATTTCGTTGAAGTGAGATGGTGAATTTTGAGGTTGATGACTGAGGTTTACATTATCCAATTTAAAGTTGATTCCGCTGTGTTTAAACATGTTTCATTAAATTATGTTCCTCGGAAAAGCATGACATGTGTTTTATTTTATTTAAGAAGTTGTAACATCCTTTTGTATGTTTTACTCTGAATTTATCTATTAATTCGAGGGGGTTTTAGAAGGGTATTGCATAAATGGTAGTATTATCCTTGAAAGAGATAGTCAACCATGTTGACTTGAGCATACATGATCATTTCTTTTCTATAAGGGCATATGATCATTTTCTTCTAAGTGACTGCAAATGATCATTTGGTCAATCTTGTAGACTATGATGTAGATGATCATTTTCATCGCCTGAGTGGAGATGATCATTTAGACTTGAGGTTTATGTGGTCAAAATTATTGACTCTGACACATGTGATCATTTTCTTATGAAGACAATCATAACTTTACTTCATATAGATGATTTCAAATTGTTTTACACATAAAAATAAACCCATTAGAGTATATGCCAACATGGTGATAGTGATACTTAAGTCTTAAGTATTGATGATAGTGTGTTAACGAATTTGGGACGAGCATGTTATGGTGACTTAGTGCACAACTGAAACGATCAAGTCCAATTTGATTAATATACTAGTTTGAGTTTGTCAAATATTTTACATAAAAAATTCAAATTTGTTTTTTAAAAAAAAAAAGCAACTTTGTATTAATAGCACAAGGGGTGAAGCCCAATACAAAAAACAAGAAATTACAAACCTACGAAATCCTCCGGTTTAGAGAACCAAGCAATTCTCTCCAAACCGACACTTCTATCGGCCAAAATCGAGAACCAGTCCCACCCCAAAGATTTAACGTTATTCATAATCACCCCAATATCCCAAACCTTACTATTAAAAACGATATTATTTCTAGAGATCCAAATGCACCAGGAAACAAGGAGCCAAAAGAACACGAAGAACGAAGGACGGATAACCCTTGCCAACAACCCACACGTAGAAGCCGCAACATTAGACATGGGATCGAAGACAACAAGGCCAGCGCAAGATTCCTCACCTAAGAGCCACTCCAAAACCGCTCCCCACACAGCTTTCGCACCACTACAACCATAAAAAAGATGGAAGAAAGTTTCACATTGCCCCTCACAAACCGGGCAGAATGCCATGAAAGTCTCAGGGATCACACCTCTTTTAAGCAAATCTCCCTTCACCGGCAGGCTATGAAGAGTTAACCGCCAGCCGAAAAGCTTAATTTTTCCGGGGACCTTCGCCTTCCAAATATTAAGAATAAACTTGAGCTTAATATCTTCCACAGCAGCGTCGCCGAAAGAAGCATCATAAATGTTCTGATAAGCGTCTTTCACCGAAAAACCCTCCGCAATCGACCCCCACCGCACAGAATCTTCCACATGCTGCACAGGGGCAGCATTACCCAACAAAAGCCGTAAACTCACTAAATCCTGCGGCACCAACGAACTTTCCACAGTCTCAGCATTCCATCTCCATAAACCATTATCCCACCAACCAAAGTCCGAAACCGTCCCATCCTTCATGGAACAACAATCATACAAATTCGGAAGCCCACTTTTAAGCGTAAAATTACCAGCCCAATTATGATTACAAAATCAATTCTATTTCCATCCCCTAGCTTAAACGAAACCGAATCGAGGAACCAAGCCTTATTATTAATTCTACTTCTACATAACGCCCTCACATCCCGCCACCACAGAGAAAACTTAGACATCTTATTCTCCATTGCATCTCCATGAATGCACCGACTTGCATCACCGTACCTGACTTTAATAATATCCGACCACAAAGACTTTTTTTCTTCCAAGCATCTCCACCCCCATTTACTCATAAGTGCAAGATTAAAGGCTTCGACATTCTTCACTCCCAAACCACCATCTTCCTTTTTCAAGCACACCTTGTCCCAATTAACTCATGACATACCTCTTCTTCCATCCTTTATACCCCACAAGAACATCTTTTGTATTTTGGTAATCTCCTCCAACACCATTTTAGGTGCTTTGAGGAACGATAACTAGAATATCAGAATATTATTCAGCACCGAGTTCAGTAAGGTAACTTTACCTCCTAGAGATAAAATTTGCCTTGCCAAGATAACAATCTCCTGGACTGCTTTGAGATGACAGGTTTCCACGTATCCTTCCTTCTATGATTCGCTCCGACTGAAATGCCAAGAAAAAAAAACAGAATTGTCCCAACATCGCAAGGCAAAAAAGATGCAGCAGCTGCTACCTCATCCACCGTAATATTCAAACTATACAGTTTAGTTTTGCCGAAATTAATGTACATACCCAAAGCCCGCTCAAAATCCCTCAACACAACCTTAATACACCAAATTTATTTAAGAGGAAATATTCCTTTTTGAGAGACAAATTTCAAGAAAACCCTATATATTCTTTTTACTCCTTCCTTACCGTTCAGTTAGCAACAAAGAAAACATCTAGATTTTATAATTATATAGTAATTTCTTAATGCTAATTCAAAGTTATCTAGTTAAAAATTGAAATATGTTTATCCGCCACATCCTCGGAGAAGGAAACTCTCTTCAATGTTTTTTTTGTAAGCAAGGGATATATTGAAGGGAGAACTAGGGGTTCTCCAACCCGTATACAAAAACGGCCCTAAGCCGACAAAAAACAATATTACAACCAATTACAATTACGACAAATAAGACCATGGGTCTTTGTAAAAATCGTAAAAACTACAATTGGGATAAGTAATATTGCCGTAGGAGGACCACCTCCAAACCAAAAACTTGATGCTCCAAACCATATTGTTTATATTCCACACATCATTCCTAAAACAAAAATCATTCCTTGTCATCCATATGATCCAAGTTGTGGCTAACCAAAACACCCCCAATTTGCCGCTTTTAATCTTTTTACTACGGCTCAACGAATGCCATTCCACAAAAAACAGGATACACTCTTCCTCCGTCCAACCCGAAAATCCCACCCACGAAGCAATTTCTTTCCAAACCAACTTAATCACATAACATTTAGAAAACAAATGGTCCGCCTCTTCGACATGAGAATCACAAAAAATGCACATTAAATTATCATGATTTAGATTAATACCTCTAAACACCAATAAGTCTTTAGTCGGTAACCTATTCAAAAATAGCCTCCAACCAAACGCCTTTATCTTAAAGGGAACATCCGCTTTCCAAATCATATTGAAAGCCTCTTCACACTTAACCGGAGGGCCATAAGGAATACGCCTAGAAGCATAAAAGCTATAACAAGAAGAAACCGAAAAACCATAATTCAAGTCCAACAACCAAACTACCTCATCCTTTGAATCACTCAAGCTACCGAAATTAACCAAAATCCCCTTCAACTCCGCAAGGGAATGTAAGAAATCCACATCCCTTCCAACGACCGAGATACCAAGATCTCCCCACTTCCAAACCCCATCAAACCACCCTCCCATAACCGCTACCGAAACCTTTTTTAAAGAAGAAGCCAAAAAAAGTTCCGGAAAAGCCTCCTTTAAAAAACAATTATTCCACCAACATGAATCCCAAAAAGAGGTATTATAACCATTTCCCACCTTAAATTTACAATTCGCTACTATGGGATCAATATGCAAAGGATTAGAGGAAGCAATACTAACCTTCAAAATATCTCTCCACCAAAGAGAAGAAGAAGCGCATTTGAAAGAATCTCCAACACAAAACAATTGCAAACACAAATCACCATAGCGGGCCTTTAACACATCTAACCATAAAAATTTATAACCTTGAACTATCATTCATCTCCACTTGTTCAAGAGAGCCAAATTAAATTCGGCAATATTTTTTATTCCCAATCCGCCTTTCTCTTGAGGAAGCGTCACACCTTTCCAACCAACCCAATGAATATTCCTTTTGTCCTCCCCTCCTCCCCATAAAAAATTGCTTTGAATTGTCGTTACCTCTTTAACGACTCTTGCCGGCATCTTATAAAAAGACAAAGTGAAAATAGCTAAAGAACTCAAAATAGACTTTAAAAGAGTAATCCTACCTCCAAGATTAAGCATTCTATTCTTCCATCCCGCTAATTTCTTTTTCATTTTCTCCACTAAAGATGTCCAAGTGGCTTCCTTTCTAGGATTGCTACCGATCGGGATTCCAAGAAAAATGAAATTACTACTTTCAATTTTACACGAAAGAAAGTAAGCCGCGGCTTCCAGGAAAAGAGGAGACACATTAATACCGATCAATTTGCTTTTGTAAAAATTAATACCGAGGCCCGAAACAAGTTCGAAAGATCTCAAAACAATCTTCAAGGCCTTGACATGTTTCCAAAACCCCTATCCAACCAACAAAGTGTTGTCCGCAAATTGAAGAATATCCACCCCACACCTTCTATTGATATCAAAGAACTCAAATTCACCTATTTCAATAGATTTTCTAACAAGTCTCGCGAGCGCCTCCGCCACCAAGACAAAAAGAAAAGGAGATAATGGGTCACCTTGTCTTAAACCTTTATTAACAACAAATTCCTTTGTTGGACTACCATTAACCATCACCGACATATCACTTTTGAAAACCAATAACTCCATCCACTTCCTCCATTTATCTCCAAAACCCATCTTAACTAAAAGAAACCGAAGAAAATCCCATGAGACCTTATTGTAAACCCTAAACCCTAAACCCTAAACCAATAACTCCATCCTCTTCAATGTTGTTAATAGAAACTGAAAATATCTTTTATTAAATAACATATATAATTTACTTTCTTTTTTTTTCTTCTTCTTTTCTCTTATAAAATAACTAGCCACATTATTGATGAAGTAATAGAGTATGTTGAATGAGTTTTGATTTAGTTTTAAAAAAATTATTTTGAATAAATTAAAAAAACTGTATTTAACAGTCTCATTTACTTTAGAGAAGAAAAAATGATAAATTTATTTGATACAACTATATTTAACATATCTAATGAAACTTACAAATAAAAAATTTGGTTGTTACATATTTCCATAACGTCACTCAAATTAATTCTTTTGCTTAAATGTTTTTTAGGAAACAAACATTCTTCTAAATCGATAAAAAGGACTTATATGCATTGTGTAAACAAATAAGACATACATCGATAAAACATTCTTCTAATTAATTTAATTATTGAAAAAGTATGTATTCTAAACTTATTATCAATATTATTCTTTAGTTTGAGATCTTAAAGAAGAATAAGCATTTTTTTCTCTCTAAAAATGTAAAATTTACTTTAAAAAAATTCTATATCATAAATAAATGGAATGGGGCATGGAAAGAAGGTTGTTGACCCATTGTTGTATATAGCTCTAGCAGCTATACAAGTTTTTATTCAGGCTCACAGCTCACACAAGCTTGTCTTTTTATATTCTCAAGTTGCAGAGTACTGCATAGATGTCATTAATGAAAATCCCAACTTTTTCTGTTATACCTTCTTTTAAAACTTAAATTAGAAACTGAAAATCTAAATTTATTGCTGGTTCAAGGTGGTTGTGTGTTTTTGATTTTGAAAGTCATTTTCAAAATTAAAATCTATTTGACAAAAATAGAATTGATTTTATATTTTTTTATTTCAAAATAGTTTAATATTAAAATTCAAAATATAAATAAATAAATTTTTGTTTTATTTCAAAATTAAGACACCACCACAAATAATCGTTAATTAGGGTTGTGATCCTCTCCATTTCTTATCTCCATTATAGATTGAGATCCTCTTCATTTTTTCTCTCCATTTTCCCTCTCCATTACTTTAATTTTGAAGAGTTTTATATATATAAAAAAATAAATGAACTCATTAAATATCAAATTATCACATTTATTTTTCAAAAATTTTCGTAAGAGAAGAAATGGAGAAGACAAGAAATGAAGAATATTTTGACCATCAATTAAGATATCACCAATCACCTGCTACAGCCATTTTCGACCATCACTTACTACAACTAATCACCAACTTGATCATAATTATGACCACCACCAACCCCACTTCGAATCACCACTGATGATCATTTACAATCATCCTTTTATCCACTTATAATCACTTTTGATCACCATTTTATCCACCTACGATCACTTTCGGCCATCATATCGAGTATAATTGACCACCACCTTAATCACAATTATGAGTTATGACCACTATCGACCACATCCAACCACCACTGATAGTCTTATGATCACTACTTTATTCACATATGATCTCTATTCTCACCACGGACTTTGACCACCAACAACCACCACCATAACCACCGTCAATAACCATGTTGTCCACCGTTAACCACCACTATTCTAATTATCGTCTATAACAAATATGAATATCAGTCACCAACATTGATTATCACTTTAATTAGCACTCCTACCACCATAGACCATATGTAGTTATCACCACCAATTACCACCACTCCGACAACCATCTTTCACCATTCTTAATTACTTCGGCTGACAATCTCCACTTTAATCACAATGATTAAAATTCTTGCTAAAAAAATTCACTATATATTTTTAATATTTTAATTATTTTACAAACCTAATAGTATGGATTTTTTTATTAATATATATTTATCTATAATATTAATTTTTATGTGTATTTTAAAATTGATTTTATTATTTGACACATTCATAAAAAAAATTGATTTTTAAAATTTCAAAACCAAAAATAAAAAATCATCTCGATCGAGTTTTTATTTAACTTCATTCAATTTAAAAAAAAAATTCAAAAACACATTTAAAAAATTGTATTACCAAAACAAATTTTCTCATTTAAATTTTTTTAAAACTAAAAAACAATTTTTAAGAAGCTAATCAAACATGCCTTCAAGTCATTCTAATTGTGCCCATATAATACTCATTCATATAAGAAAAATCGGCAAGGGAGGCAAATTTTATTGCAATTACGTACGTACACGATGATGCTTTTTCCTTCTTTTATTTTTATGACACACTTTTTCCTTCTTTGCATGCTTTTGGATGTTGATGTAAACTTTGTTACGTGGATCCTACTCACTCTCCTTTTCCCTTTCCTTTTAAAACACACAAACCCTAGCCACTTACTACACTACTCTCAAAGTCACATGACTTTCCTTTCTATATTCCAAAACCCTAAAAGTCCATACATGTGATGCTCATCATTTACTTCTAGGGTCTACCATATAATATCATCTCAATTTCACAAATCTTATGTATGTTGATAGAAGCTTTAACATGTGATGGGGGATCAAGTAGGATAAGAGCAACTTTGTACAAATGAATAAGAACCAAACACTATATGGCAAATGGATATGCAATCAAACTTGAATAAAGAATGTTAGTTTACTTGACTAGTAGTTAAATAGTCCTTGTCTTGATCAATAATTATATGTTTATCCGGCTATGCTCCAAGACTTGTTCTATCAATACTAGTAATTTATTTGGTAATGAAAGGATAATATAACTAAACTTCTAAAATTATATACTATATATATGATGACAAGAGCTAAATTGTAGGAACTTGTGTTTAAATAATCATGTTTAGTAAATGATCTCATAGTTTTTTTTTTATAATCAAAAGAGAATTATCATCTCATAAAAGTATAGCAGATCCTCCAACCATTTAAACAAACATAAATCAAACTTACAAATGAAAAATAACTACACTTAAGACTCACCTTTCATAATAAAACAAATTCATCACTTTCTTCTCCGTCCTACTAATAAACTAACCTTAAAATATACAAACTTTATCTCATAAGAAAATATCTTAATTTTATTTTAGATATTAATTTATATGGGCATCTTAAATCTTTAGAAGCATTGTGTATTGGTTTTAATTTAACTAAAATTCAACACTGATAAAACGTATAAGAAGGAAAATTCTTTGGCCACCTCCCAACCTTCTAACTCACCTCTGGTGAAAAACCCAGAATACCCCTGACTTCGGAAATGAACTTCCGAAATGCAAGGAAAAGGTGTTTTCGGAGATGCATCTCCGAAAGCGTCTTTTTTTTTTAAAATTTGACTTATTTCGGAAATACACTTCCGAAAACACCATTTCGGAAGTTCATTTCCGAAATATTCTGCGTTTTTCAGATTAAGCAAAACAGCCCCCTCCCCCAAATCATTTACCCTAAACTTCTTCCAAACTCACACCCCAAGAGATTTTTGTGCAAACCAGTTCCAAGCTACCTCAAAGCCTCCATCTACTTGCTCTATTACATTCAAAAGTCCTCCAATCCATTCAATTGGTAAGCATTTTGATTTTTAGATCTATGATTAAAATGTATATTAGGGTGTTTACAAATAGCAAAAATTGTATTAGGTTAGGTTTATACTGATATTTAGGATGTTTAGAATGTGTAGAAATAAGTTTGATGTTTGGTTTAGGGGTCTGCCATTGGAGGCTGCAGAGAAGTTCTGCGAAGGGGTGTTTCGGAAGTTCATTTCCGAAAACACCTCCATCCCAGTTTTCGGAAATGAACTTCCGAAATGTATCAGAAGTTCAAATTTTTTTGTTTTTTATTTTGTCTCGCATATTAATCGATTTCAATTGTTTACAGGAACATGTCAGGCAACCAACCAGCACGAATCAAACAGGGAAATTCAAGTTTGTGCTAATCATATTCAGTTGCGAGTGGCTGATAAGGATCTACACCACTTTTATCTTCCCAATTGACCGTAACTGAAAATGATTAGCACGAACTTGAATTTTCCTTCCCAATTCGTAACTTCGGCAGTAAGGCTCTCGATGAAGATCAGAGCCGAACTCAAAGAGAACAGAAATAAAATGTGTGAGTATAGAAAAAGAGTAAAGATGGAGAATGATTCGGATGTGATTGAAAAAAAATGGCAACCAACCAGCACGAATCAGACAGGGAAATTCAAGTTTGTGCTAATCATATTCAGTTGCGAGTGGCTGATAAGGATCTACACCACTTTTATCTTCCCAATTGACCGTAACTGAAAATGATTAGCACGAACTTGAATTTTCCTTCCCAATTCGTAACTTCGGCAGTAAGGCTCTCGATGAAGATCAGGGCCGAACTCAAAGAGAACAGAAATAAAATGTGTGAGTATAGAAAAAGAGTAAAGATGGAAAATGATTCGGATGTGATTGAAAAAAAATGGCAACCAAATTATATGTCGCATATTTTATTTGGCGTTTGCGTTTAATTAAAATGCGAGACTGTTTAAGAAAAAACATAAAAAAAAAAACACAGCATAATTCGGAAATGAGCTTCCGAATTCACCCCCCATGAGGTGTTTTCGGATGTTCATCTCCGAACGCACCCCCCATGAGGTGTTTTCGGAGATGAACTTCCGAATTAAGGAAATTTTAAAAAAAAAAAAGAGCTTCGGAAGTTCATTTCCGAAGCAGGGGTAGTTTGGGTTTTTCGCTGGGGGTGACCCCCCATAGGGAGGTGGGTAAAGAAAAAATCGTATAAGAATCATATTGAAAATTTCTTTACCCACCTCCCTATGGGGGGTCACCCCCAGCGAAATTCCCAAAACATGCGAAATTTCCTTGATTCGGAAGTTCATCTCCGAAAACACCTCATGGGGGGTGCGTTCGGAGATGAACATCCGAAAACACCTCATGGGGGGTGAATTCGGAAGTTCATTTCCGAATTATGCAGAAACTGTGTTTTTTTTTAATGTTTTTTCTTAAACGCAACCGCATTTTAATTAAACGTTACCGGCAAATAAAATAAACAATAGATAGACTGAAAACACTAATATGATAAATAAACAAAAAAAAATACTAATCCGATGAAAATAATATATACAAACCGAAACAAATAAAAATAGTGTGCTAAAGATACAATCCGGAAAACAAAAAATAAATAAACCCGACCACTACTGGGTGTGCCTAACCCTCTCACCCTGGGCCCTCCTCTGCCGCCTGTATGTCGCCGCACGGTCCGCATCAAGGACGATCATCTCCATCACCGCGAATGCCTCTGGACCGCCCCGCTCCACGATACCTCGATCCAACTCGTCCTGCCCAATCATCGATATCCGCTGACAGATCGGCATGAGATCAATGGCGTGATCATCCTCGGCCTGCTGGTTCTCCAGGATCTCCTCGTGTGCTGGCCTAGGAGCGCTGGGAACGTCGGGTCTCAAGAGAGGATGGGACATCCGGTAGAACCATGTGACGTACCCCTCCACACTGTGCCAGTCCTGGGTGACCCGCATGCGACGGTACTCCTCCGGTACCACATGATCCTCCCAATGCTCCCATATGGCAGTGAGCTGCACTCTGGTCACTGTGTCAGGAGCAGCCTCGAAGGGTGACCTGGGTATGATCTGCACGAATCCGAACTGACGCATGCACCGCTCCGGGAGATACCGAACCATGATGCCGGTCCCGCATGCCAACCAGCCTGAATATAGAGCAACCCCGTCGAAGGGGACAACCTGAGCGTAGTCGGCGAACGGCCTCCAGGTGACGTCGTCGTGCATCGTGCGGTCCAGGTACAGGCGGTATGGTCCCACCGCATCGTTCCCCCTCTGGAGAACGTATCTGGCGGCCCTGGGCATGGAGTCCACATACTCAGGATCGATGTGGAAGCCGTGGATGCGGGAGAAGTAGGAGATGATCCAGCTCTGAAACAGAAACAAGATAATGTATTAAAATTAAATACGAAACATAAATAAATAAATAAATACGAGAATGTGTTAAAATCAAACGTACCGTAAGCAGAGTGCAGGATCCGACCAGCTGCCTCGTCCTCCAGTTGGAGGCCTCATTCAGCTTCTGGTAGAGATATGCCAGAGTAGCTGCCCCCCAGTTCCACTGGTGAACGGTATCCAGGTCCATGAAATAGCGGAGGTAGGTCACGTCGACGTACCTGGCGCTCTTGTCCACAAAGCATGCAGCGCCTACCACATGCATGTACCAGCACCGGAGAGCGCAGCCGCGGTGATACTCTGTGAACAGCTCGTCACCCTCACCCTCAGCCTCGGCAGCCGCGTCCAGGTGGAACTCAAAATAGATCTTCAGTGTAGTGAACCGGACATGAGGCCCACAAGTCGTGGCGCACTCAAAGTGAGCAACCTCCTCCTCCATGCCCAGATAGAGCGTCATCCACTCAATGGCCTCCACCCTCTGGATCTTGGAGTGGGTCAACAGCGGCCCCCTAATAGGCAGGTGGAGAAGACACTGGACGTCATGCAAGGTGATCGTCATCTCCCCAACCGGCAGGTGGAAAGATGACGTCTCCTTGTGCCAGCGCTCCACAAATGCCCCCTGCATGCCGGTGCTGATGGTGGTGTACCCGGTCATGCAGAGCCTGCTAAGCCCTGAACCTCGCACATGGTCGTTAAACCACTGAGCTGCTGGTTTAAACAAACCGAAAATCTTCCTGGAGTGGTTCACCATTTTCAATGGCTCTCTCTCCTGTTACAAAAAAAAAACAAATAAGCGAGAAATAAACGATAAAATTATAAAAAATGGTGACAAATAAACGGCTAAGTTAAAAAAACTACCTCTCCCTCCCAGATCCGCCGAGCGACGTGATCCTGGTAGTGAATCAACAGGGAAGTGTCAAAAGGCCCTCCCGGATAGCTATCCACCTCCTGCTCCTCCTGCTCCTCCTCCTCCCCGACTGGAGGGTCAACATCCGGTATGACCTCCTCCTCCTCCTCCTCATCATCATCCTCCTCCTCTCGCTGGCGAGAAGAAGATACCCGAGCCAGCCTACTCCTATAGCCTGAAGGAGATGAACTCTCCACCAAGTCCTGTGTAACGCGCACACGGCGTCCCCGGCCCCGCCCGCGTGTCGACGCCAGCTGCGCCGCCGCCCGCTCGCGTCTAGCCGACGCAGTCTGGGACTCCTTGCCCTGTCTGATGCGTGCTGGCTGGTTGCCTGTTATGTTCCTGTAAACAATCGAAATTGAAATCGATTAATATGCGAGACAAATGAAAAAACAAAAAAAAATTGCACTTCTGATATAGTTCGGAAGTTCATTTCCGAAACTGGAATGGAGGTGTTTTCGGAAATGAACTTCCGAAACACCCCTGCGCAGAGCTTTTCTACAACCTTCAATGGCAGACCCCAAAATCAAAATTCAAACCTATGTACACACATTCAAAACATCCTAAAAATCAGTATAAACCTAACCTAATACATTTTTTGCTATTTCTAAACACCCTAATATACATTTTAATCATAGATCTTAAAATCAAAATGCTTACCTATTGAATAGATTGGAGGGCTTTAGAATGTAATAGAGCAACTAGATGGAGCCTTTGAGGTAGCTTGGAACTGGTTTGCACAAAAATCTCTTTGGGGTTGAGTTTGAAGAAGATTAGGGTAAATGATTTGGGGGAGGGGGCCGTTTTGCTTAATCTGCAAAACGCGCAGTATTTCGGAAATGAACTTCCGAAATGCTGTTTTCGGAAATGAACTTCCGAAATAAGTCAAATTTTTTTAAAAAAAAGGCGCTTTCGGAGATGCATCTCCGAAAACACCTTTTTCTTGCATTTCGGAAGTTCATTTCCGAAGTTAGGGGTAGTTTGGGTTTTTCACCAGAGGTGAACTAGAAGGTTGGGAGGTTGGTAAAGAAATTTTCATCATATTTAGTTATTGTTTAATTATGACAAATGTGTAATGAGATTGTGAGACACTATTTAGATTCTATTTAATTGTGATTAAATTGGAAATTTTGTGTTGTAGCCCGTCTTTTAGACTCTTATCCTTTTATTGAGAAACAGAAAATGATTATTGATAAAAATAACACTAATAATCATCACCGACCTTCTTGAATGTCTTGTTCATCTCCACATCTTCAATAAGAAATTTCTCTTCATAGTTTGTATGTGGTTGATTCGGGGAAAGTAGTTCACTTATACTCATTTGTTCTTCTAATCCAAGCTTCTTGTTGAACACGCAGTCCGACCTTAATCATTTTTCAAAGATTCAAAATTTTAGTTTATCTTTAGCTCCTATAACTCTTACAAAATATTTAGTGAGTATATCATTTTATTCTTGTAGCATCTTCTTCTTCCTTTGATGAATGGCCTTGATAATGGTCAATACCATTAGTTGGTGCTTTTATGTTATGAAGTGGGATGTGAATTTGTCACATTGTATGGTCCTAGAGTTGATGAACTTGTCTTTTATTGATTTGAACCAAGTCATGGATTCTCCATGCAAGACGAGGACAAAAACTTGCATTTCATAACTTTTCAAGTTTGTGGGTTCTCCAAAGACTTGGGAATGCAATATTCATTTATTTGTCTTGTGAACGACGGTGCATGATGAATTATTATGTAGCGTTGTGCCAGATCCTCCGCCGTAGTCAATGATATGAAAGAGGCCTCTTTAGATGACAGTCTTCCTGTAGTGTATGACTACCATCTTTGCCACCAGGGTTACATGGAGGTGAATTGTTGTCACTAGGATGAGGACAATGCCTCATTGGCAACACTTGAGCTCTTAACGATTGCAAATTGGTGTCGACGAGAGAATCCCCTAAGATAGCTCTTGAGTGATCACATTGTAAAACATCTAAAGGAGTTACAATCTCAGTTGGGATCTTCTCCTCGTTTTCTTCTGCGCGAAGGAGACCCGCACTTTATTGTTGCAAGAGGCGCGCTGAAATTGTTCAAGACACGCTCGTTAGTGTTTGGTGCGTTTAAAGAAACTTAGAGATGCTGTAAAAGATTAACTAACGGGGAACCAAAACATGAGGTAGTGGAAGAGAAAAATCAGGTCCAGGTGGAGGAATCTGGATATGTGGTGGAGGAATCTGGACATGTCGTGGATGAACTAGATGAGTCTCTTGAACTGGTGGTTGAGGAACTAGAGATGAATCTTGAGGATCTTTATTGACAAAAAATAAGAAGAACTAATTGAGTGTTGTCCTAAAGAATATGAATAGCTGATTAGAGATCATGGGTTGAGCTACGAGTATTAACTGCTTTCGAATCTACCATTGAGAAACAACAAAAGCAATTACGATTCCCAAATACGACACCACACTATTATATACTTCAACAATAAATAGATGATAGGTTGATGACGATTGACGACCACCGCAGAAAAGCTTCTGGCATTGTGAGTACTCGTAAAAGGTTAGCACTTTGAAGTTGCATTGTGAGTACTCGTAAAAGGTTAACACTTTGAAGTTGAAGTCAATCAATGAATGAGGTGAAACTTTTAAGTATATATGAGTAAAAATGTATATGGGTGCAACTCATAGTCACACACATGTAGAAGAGACAATATAATTGTTTATGATTTATCCAACATGATGTGTAGGCGACTGTTGGATGTAAATCAACAACCATAATAAATCAGAGGCTATGGTTCTATGCGGTACCTTAGAATGGGGGGATGGGGGTGATCTTTGATTGAATCAATCGTATGAATTGAACCGGTACATAACAATATCGATTTTAGATAGAATTTGAATCATCATTTTTAAAGTTATCAAATTAATCTCTTACTTTATAATATTACCATTTAACTCTAAAATGTTGAATCCCATCATCACTATAAAAAACATGAGACATCATGAAAATCCAACCGCACTCCAACAACTAACCTCGTCATCTAAAGTAATGATTAGAAATTGACATATAAACTAAAAGTTTATCACAACACTTATGCATATGGGTCCTAGGCTAGTGGTAATAATGGAACTTTGAAAGCTAAAGCAAAACTTTAGGAAAAGTAAAGTGGATTTTCCTTATCAAGCCAAACACATTCTAGTTTCTAGTTTCTAATGCGTTGTTTCCTTGCACTTGCTGAATTTTTTATGGTCCTACCATCTTTTTAGAAACTACTCCCTCTGTCTCATAATAAGTGTCTCATTTGCACTTTTTCTTTGTCTCAAAATAAATGTCTCTTTAGAATATCAATGCAACATTTATTATTTTTTTCCACTACTATACCCCTATATATTAACTTTCACGTTTTTCAACTACTCCACTACCTATAATAAATAAGGGTACTTTAGTAAATGATACTATTTTTTCATTAAAACCAACACATCTAATCATTTTCTTAAGAACCGTGCAAAACTCAAATAAGACACTTATTATGAGACGGAGGGAGTAATACCCAATATACCACACTTTTCCTCCTTTTTCCCAAAATACCATGTTTTCAAAAAAAAAAAACTCAATTATAGAGCATCCGCCCTTTGAATGGGCGGAGCTTCACCTTTTTTAGGAACATCCGCCCTTTGATTGGGCGGAGCAGTGTCTTTTTCGTTTTTTTTTTAAATTTTTAATTAAATTAAAAACAAATTAAAATAATATAATAAATATTATAATTAATAATAAATCAATAATATATATTAAAAATATTATAATAAAATATAATATTAATTTCATATTAATTTCACAACTTGTTTATAATTTTTTTTATTATTTAATTAAACTATTTTATTATATATTAATCATATTATTGAATTAATATATTTTATATATTTTTTGTTTTAAATATAAAAAATAATACAATTAATTTTTTTAATTTTAATATAAATTGAATTAAAATATATTAAATCATGCATCCATAAATAAAATACTTTTAATTGATAATTTAAGTTACAATGCAATTAAGAAAAATAAAATTACAATAAAGTAAATTAAACGGTATTTAATTGCCGCCTCGACCTGGTCGGCGTAACTGTTGGTTGGTTCCACAATTAGGAGGATGTACATCTCTCGTACTTCTTCGACGAGGCCCTTCATCATTTGCAGGTTGAGTAGAAGGACCTATCTCATATCCGCGATCATATAATTCTTCGACCATTTCTTCATTGATAAAATCAGCCGCCGTCGCACTGCCATAACTCAATCTGGTCCCCTCGTTATTCCAATCCTGTTGAGTGGTGTTATGCATTGAGGTTTGCATGTTGACATAGTTTTCTTGATTGGTGTTAGGGGTAAATTGTTGTGATTGAGAAAAAGGCATTTGTTGTTGGGGGGTTTGATAGTTGTGGTATTGTTGTTGATTATAAGATGTAGATGGGTTATGTTGGGTAGTGGTATGTTGCATTTGGGTGTATTGGGGTGTTTGGTAGTGGTGTTGGTAGGTTGGAAAAGGGGTAGGTTGTGAGAATGGTGTTTGTGGTTGGGTGTATGAATTATATGGGTTTTGGTGATGATATTGTTGGCTTGGGGTAAAAGGTGGTTGTGTTGGATTCACCCTAGGTGGCTTGAAAGAAGAAAATGAACTATCAAGTCACCCTGGGTGGCGCATAGGTTCAAGGCAAATGGGCATTGGCGCCACCTGAGGTTAAACTTGATTCTTTGGATTTTTTTCCATTGCAGTGGCGGATCTGAAATTAAAAAATAAAATATTTAAAAGCTCCGCCCATTACAGTGGCGGATCTGAAATTAAAAAATAAAATATTTAAAAGCTCCGCCCATTGCAGTAGCGGTACTGATAATTGCAGTGATATACCAGTATTTAAAATTTATAATTAATAATAATATGATTAATATATAATAAAATAATTTAATTAAATAATACAATTTTTTATAAACATGTGAAATTAATATTTTATTTTATTATAAACAAGTTGTGAAATTAATATGAAATCAATATTATATTTTATTATAATATTTTTAATATATATTATTGATTTATTATTAATTATAATATTTATTATATTATTTTAATTTGTTTTTAATTTAATTAAAAATTAAAAAAAAAAAAACGAAAAAGACACTGCTCCGCCCAATCAAAGGGCGGATGTTCCTAAAAAAGGTGAAGCTCCGCCCATTCAAAGGGCGGATGCTCTATAATTGAGTTTTTTTTTTTTGAAAACATGGCATTTTGGGAAAAAGGGTGAAAAGTGTGGTATATTGGATATTAGTTTCTAAAACGATGGTATGACCATAAAAAATTCGCACTTGCTCCCCCATGCATGTGTGATATAGCTTGGAGATAACAAGGATCCAATTCTGCCACTTTCACTTGGGACATTAAAATCATTGCTTTTATGGGATTGGATTATTGTGGATAGGAATCCTAGGAATATCTACTAATTATGCCCTCCTACATATAATTCCACATTGACAAGCACAATTTCTTTTCTTTTTTTTCTTTTCTTTTACAATATAAAATTGAATACATAAATGAAGTTAGAGAGATTTGTCAGTACGTTGAAATGTTTAGGAGAAATATTAAAGTAGATTCAGTTTGATTTAAATCGATTTTAAGAAATTAATCTAAAATCCGAGTCAATATTATGAATTTTTTTAATAAAAAATCCAAACACATCTAATTATATTTAATTTATTGGGGTTTTTAAATTTTTAAAGTCAATTTAAAGTTTTTATTTATATTAGTTTGAATTTGAACATAAATAAAACTAACTTGATTTGACTAGAGTAATTAATAAGTTTATCTTAAAATATTTAAATTTAAATTTTGACAAATAATGTTTAATCATATATTTTTTTTATTCATTGTATTTGTCTTTCTTAAAAATTAAATATTCTAAATAACTATATTCGAACTTAGATCATCTCCCAATTTTCTTTCTATTTTTCTCCATTCTCTCTATCTCTCTTAATCTCACTTTCTTTCATCATTATAAAATCATATTTGTTTTAGAGAGAGTGTTGAATTAAGAGAGATAGAAAGGAAGAAGAGAAATGAGAGAATAAATAAGAACGACAGATTAAAAAGATGTGCAAAAATCTAAATTACACATACATTTATGGAGAAAAGAGAAAAAAAATCAAACTCTTTTAATAGAAAAGAGAAATCACTAAAAATATATTTTTATCACAACCCTTAATTTAAATCTAATTATTATTAAATTCTTATATTCTCATATAACTTATTCATTATCATTTGATATATATATATATATATATATATATATATATATATATATATATATATATATATATATATATATATATATATATAATGAAAACATTTATAAATAGGTCGATTCAATATTTTCGTATTTAATCATTTTGCAGGGATGCTTTGCAACTTTTTTGAAGCTTTAGCGCATATCAAATGAAGGTGTGCAAATCAAAGAGTATACTCTAAAGTATATGATAGTCTTAACATTAAATATTATTATTTAAGAATGCTTGTCGACAATGTATATCAATAACTGTAATCAAAACAAGTCTTTTATTAAGGATGGGCTTAACATCTGTGATATATGAAGATCTTCTAACCTTTTAGTAGGTTGAGATGATAAATATGTGAGACATATATATCTCATGATTTAATCAACTCTTGTATCCAATGATCCATAGAGAAAGATATATCACATTATGTTAGAATCCCCTCTAAAAGGGGAGTTTTTATCAAGGTAATTTGGTAATTGAGGCAGTTCACTATTTAATGATCGAAAAACTCCAATTAATCGTTTAAAATAGTGCGTTCAATATTTGTTCATAAATTTAAAATATTGTTTGCTAACCAAACAAATAAGTTTTTAGTGTTTTTCTAGAAAAGGTACAAATAAGTTAGCAAGGGTTGCAAAAAACTAGCAAGAAACTAACACAAGGCCCAAAAACACAAAGATGGTAAAAAAGCCTAACCAATCGAATTAGTTCATATATATATATATATATATATATATATATATATATATATATATATATATATATATATATATATATATATATATATATATATATATATATATATATATATATATATATATATATATATATATATATATATGCGCGTGTGTGTTAAAAATATTTTAAAAAATTGATATATTCAGTTTTTTAAAATAGATTTAATCGTATCATTTTTTGAAACTAACTTCTTATAATAAAATTTTAAAATAAGACTACCATTATGATCGAAATAAAACATAGTAAGTACTATAAATATATTTAAGTAAAAATATTATAGTGGTAGAGGGTTTGTTTAGCAACTAGGGAGCGGGGGATGCAACCTCTTTCAAAATTCAAATCGTTGTACATCATGATATTATGAAATACAAAAATAAAAGTTTAGTATCCATCGTTTTAAAATTTGAAGTTAATTTTGAAACAATTATAAACTGTTTTACAAAATAATGAATATTGAGTTTTCTAAAATTTAAAAAAGCATGTAAAACACGTAATTATAATTTAAAGGGGGTAAAATATAAGTTTATTTAAATGTTGGTGTAAGATGAAAAAAGATAGGAGGTATAGAGTAAAATTGCTAAAAGAAAATATTGTATCGAAATGCAGCCCAATTTATTAATGGCCTGTCACGGAATATGTTTGTAAACTTCCAAAAGTGCAGGCTACTCATTAAAAAAATAATGTTAACTTGTGTTTAAAGGGTACAAGTTAAGAAAGCCTATTATAGAAACTTTGTTTTGGAAAAAACAATAACAAAATTAATTTTATATTTTTATCAAAATGGTGTACAATTTCTAAGATATTCTTTCTTTATTTAGTTCTTAACTTGTGTCTCAAGGCACAAGTTAGCATTATCCTAAAAAAAAGTTACTTTGTATGTGTGAGGCAAATGGAAAGCTGACTAAGAATACTACATGAAGGATTGAAATGTGCCAGTAACCACATAGCATGTAGACATTAGGGGTGGTAAATCGGCATGTCCGTCCCGTTTAAGTTCGCTCTATAAAAACCTATAAAAAATGAGACGGGGCGGAGCAATCATAGTTGAAAGTGCGGGCCTAAAACCTTAGTCCACCCCATAAAAAAGTGAGGACGAGACGGACTAAGCCTGCAGACAATGCACTTTTAAGCCTAAATATATAAAATTTATGTTAATGTCCGTGCCCGCAAAAATCTGCATAAAAATGGGGCAGGGCGGGGCGGTCACGTTAAAGGATGAGGACCTAAAACTTTGACTCGCTCCGTACTAAAATGAGGGCAAAACGGACATGCCCGTTTTACCACCTTGTGTAGACTTATATGAAATAATTACTTTTAATAAATAAAAAATAATGATTAGTTTTAAGATATAATTTTATGTCAGGATAGTTAATTTTGTTAATTAACTTAGACTAAGTTTGGATATTGTAAAATCAATAGAGCAGAATAGAGCGGAGCAGAATGAAATGTAATGGAGTGAAACGAAATAAAGATGTCATTATATTGTTCAGGTATTTCATGATGGAATAAAACAATTTTATCGTTCCGTTTAAATTGGAGGGTACAAAAAAATGTGATGGAATGAGATGAAATGCATTTTATCATATTCTAATATATTCCGTTCTTTTTTAATCAATCCAAAAGATGAAACATAACGTTATTTTTTTTCATTCTGCTCAATTTCGCTCCATTTCATCAATCCAAACATAACTTTAGAAAAACTTTCATTAAAGGTATAATAGTTTATTTTTAGAAGATTGAAGTCATAGAACTATAGAAAGGAAATAAAACACTGGACATTGCTCGACTTCTTCTCGCCTTTAAACCGTAAAAAACTAAAGCGCGACCCTATAAGCTCACCATCAATGTTGTGAAAAATTCAACTTAAATGAAATTTAACTCGCAAAAGCTGTGATAAGCTTTTGGTGACATTGTACAACTTCCCATCTTTCTGTACGAAAGAAAGTGGTGTACGTTTGTTATATATGTTATCGTCAAATACATTTATTTTTCTTTGTCTGCTTCGATTACGTAAGGGGTTTCTTCCATGTAAGATAAACAGATTTAGGGTTTAGTAATTGTTTCTTGCTTGAAAATACTTCATTTGTCATGTAGGGGTTTACGATTTTAGGGTTTAGTAATCATTTATTGCTGGAATATATGACTTTTTGCTGTTTTCATATTTAGTTGTTGTTTGTATTAGACTATTATGTGTATATCTTTATATTTAGAATAACAATGATTGTAATTGATTAGTCGGTTATTAAATTATTATGTGCTTATCTATATTTAGAATAATAATGATTGTATAGAAAATTATTATGAAAATTTACACTATATATAACAAAGCACCGATGAATGGAAAGAGCAAGGCTTATTATTCTTACATGGTATTAGTAAGCATCAGGTATTGATCCAAAAACTAATCCTAATAAAGTGTTTTTGTCATCATCAAAAAAAGGGAGATTGTGAAGAAGATGTGTTCATCCTTCTTAGCTAGGTTTTGATGAAGATAAAAGTCTATCATAGAAGAAAGATAAAAGAAGAAAAAGATTGGAATCAAAGTATCAAAATATTTTGAAAAGAAAATGCTATACCATTTCCATACATCTTCAACTCAAATGGTCATGAGACCTTTCCATATCATTGCATGATTTCATGAATATTTTTCAACCATTGTTTCTATTTTTCAAGAGGTATTTGGTGCATTATAAATAAAAGGATTTTTTAAATTTAAAATCACCTTCTTCATGAATACTTTTATGTTTTTTAAGTGTCTGAAATATTTAACAAAAAAAACTTTTTCCTGCATAATTTTCATTCATATGTGAAAAAGTTTAGAGAAAACACTTGAATAGTTAAATGTTTATATCATCTTGATTTTTTCATTGAAGGAGAATATTGAATTTTCATAAATCAGAAAAGTAGCAAATTCTCAATTTGATCAAGTATGCTACAAAGTTTGTTTGTATAATAGTTCATCTGTTTGTTGTATTCTTTCACCATGTGTATGGTGATTTTATCTATAAGGAAAGTGGTTGCACTTTCTACAGGTGTTTGGAAATAAGAAAGGTTGTCATTTTTATTTCTTGTAAAAGTTCTTTGAATCAGAGTGATAGAAAGTTTTCCATAGTTATTGGTGATGTTGGAAATCAAGGAAGTGGTTTGCTTCTTTCTCGTTGTTAGAAGATTGTAGGAAAAGTCTTGATGTGAGACTTGTACAGACATCTAACAATGGTGAAAAGCTCTCTCGGGGTGTGAGGGGACTAGATGTACTCTTTGCTGATAAGGGGAACTTGTATAATTCTCTGTATCTTTTACTTTACTATACTTCTCTGTTTCTTATTCGTTCATCTGTTCATAATTCCAAAAAAAATGAAACCAGAAAAGTCCATAAAATCTCTAAAAAGATCATTAAACCTAGGGTTAGTGATTCATAGAAAGTGAGAGATGACTCATATTTAGGATAGTCCTAAATAGAAATACATGGGTAGAATTAAGAAGAGGGGCATTGAATAAGGGTTGTGTTCATCTAACATACTCTGTACTAATTCTATTGAGAGTTGATTTCCTTTCTTGGGTTCGAAGCCCCCCAGACATAGGTGAGGTTGCACCGAACCGAGTTACCAATTTTTTTGTGTTATTTATTGCTTTATGATTGATTATCTTGTTTTCTATTATCTGTCTAATTCTGGTTTAAGATGTTGAACACATTGGTTTAGGCATCTGGTCCAACACCTACCCCCCTTGAACAAAATTTCAACATCCTTCAGAACTCAAAAATTTTCTTCCATGGCATCATCTTCTTCTCAAAATATAATTTTTGGTGGTATATCTTCCTCACGTTTGAACTTTACTAGTTTTGAAAATATTTTCATCAGTACCTTTTTTCAACTATTGCATATACCTTTACCCACATAAGGAGGTCACAACCCATTACTCAGTTAGCCACCTCACCACCACCACTCAGTTATCCTCAACCTCCACCATTACATTCTGCTCACTCAAATTTCATAGCACTCTTAACCACCACTTTTCACCAACACCCCAACCCATATATTTCCATCATTTTTGCTAAATCAAAACACCACACACGCCTCATTTAGAACCCCCCAAAATTGAGTCAGGGATTTCTTATGGGACAAATTCATTATAATGATTATTTCAAACAAAACAATTTTTTTCTTATTATAATATTCCCTTAGGAAACCGTTTACCTATGACTTCTTTTTTTATGAAAGGGGATGCTCTTGGATGTTATAAATGGATGTTTCAAACCAACAATCAACTAATTGGAATTATTTTACAAGAGATCTCGAATTACATTTTGGTCCCTCTATCTATGAAAAACATGAAGCTTAATTGTTTAAATTTTGACACGTGTTTGTTTCTAAATACATGCTAATTTTGAGAAATTAGGAAACTTGGTATTAAGATTGCCGCTTCTCGCAATTCTTAAATGCTTTATTAATAGACTTAACCTAGAATTTCGAAATGAAATTACAATTTAGTGCCCTTACACTATTTCGTAATAAATGAAATTAGCCAAATTATTTCAGACACAACCAATGAGACAATGGTTGGGTCATATACAAGTATTCAAGATTTACCCATATATCCCTTACGACATCCCTTAAAAAATTATCTCTAAAGAAAAAAATAATGACACACTTGGCCTTATCAACCATTCTGATCTTCTTCGCTTGTGTTAAGCTTACTAACATCAATGTTTCACCTTTCAATTATTTCACACACTTTATAAAATCAAGATTGCTAGCATTTTCACTTTCCACAATCCAAAATTATTTTCTCCAAAAAAACTTGATATCCCATTTTTAAATTGTTGTGCTCACATGTGAAATCAACCTCATTGCCTCGCAGTGGGTGCCACATGTTCTAAAATTTAAAGAACAAACACACCAAAAAATTGATGTCCGGGACCAAGAATAGTGTCAACCACACTATACATCCTCAAACAAAATTAATCACTACTTAGTGTAAACATAACTACAATTGTCATACGATGATAAAGAGTAAGAACACACCAACATTGTTTACTCAATTAGATCCAAAATTATCTATTTTGCGGGAGAGGGCAACTCTGTTATTCAGTATCTCTCTAAAACGATGAAACACATATTTATACTTACATGAAATCAATGAATTTAACTCGCATCCACATCCCACTCCCAACATTTGTCCCGCGAGCATGACTCTAGAGAAATGCTCTAAAATTCGAATTAACCCGTCTCACGCCATCTTACGAGCCTAACAGTGAGGCATGGGAAAAAAAATCAAAGTTTTATTTAAAAATTTTAGTTTTTGATACATACTTTCACAATTCTAATAATACATATAAATTACTATTATTTTATTTATAAGATAATCGAATCAATATAATACAATTTTTCTATTATTTCCTAATAAAACTTGTGATATTGTACCAAAAAATGTGTGCCACAAAAAAAAAAAACAAAACAAATAATTTTTGTTTTGAGCAAACCAAAGAACAACTTGACATTAGAGTCACAGTTACAAAATAAGAATATCAGAATGTTCTATGTAAAGCAAATAATAATAATTGAATGAAATGGTTTTTGAATATAACTAACTATATGATGATTGACCTAATACCCATATTCAATGGTTGAAAAACCATGGTCAACAAAACGAGTATAGAACCTTATTTCGGTCAACTACATGGTCCAATTTGGTCCCAAAAGAATAGAAATTTCCCACCAAACTCTTATCTCTAAAGCTTCATAGTTGTATTCCTATGTGTCATATATAAAACACACATAGGTTATGCATATATGCATGTTTTTTTTATAAAAGGCTAATTAGCTAGGAAACTTTGTGTGAAGAAAAAGATTGAGATTTTTTCTCTGAGTAACAACATGAAGAGCATGAAGATTAACAACAAAGATGAAAGCTTTGCACAAAAGGGTATCCTAATTCATAGTCAAGTTATGAAGATCAAGCAAGAATCAGAGAAAATCTATGATTGGTCATTTGGTCAACTTGAAACAAGGCCTGTTCTAAGGGAGATTTCCCGGTCGCCGTTGGGATTTTCCGGCCAAAGAATTTCAGTTGGTGATTTATAGAGACAGAAAATCATGTTAAGGTTTTTGATTAGTGTTATGATGATGTATGGAGATTGTTGAGGGAGGATTTGTATGCTTCCCTTGTTTCTTTCTCTCTGTTTTCCTCTGTTTTATAAGTAGAGATATTTATGTATTTAGTTTTTTATTTCTGTAAATATTAATAATGCTAATTACATAATCATAATATATGGTGATTTCATATATGTATTTTGTAGTTTTTTCATGGGAATTCCTCGTGTCTAAAGGCGAAGTGCTAATCGGCTCCTTTATGGATTACCCCAAGATTTCGTATACCAATTAAGACGTAACACAATTAAACCACGTAGAAACAAGTAATAATGGATTCCTTTGTAATTATAAGAAAAAGAGTAATGGATTCCTTTGTAATTATAAGAAAAAGAGTAATGTTATTCATACACTCAATTGTTACACCAATACTTACACCCAACAATATTTTAGAATAGTCATTAAACTTGGTTAATGCAGTGTAAAAATTTGGTTAATGCAGTAATGAAGTTGGTTAATGCAACATCCAGGTATTAAAAATAATTTTTAGCAGTCACCAAACTTGGTTAATGCAGTGTAAAAACTTGGTTAATGCAGTAATAAAGTTGGTTAATGCAACATCCAGGTATTAAAAATATTTTTTAACAGTCATCAAACTTGGTTAATGCATTGTAAAAACTTGGTTAATGCAGTAATGAAATTGGTTAATGCACGTCCAGATATTAAAAATAAACGTTCGTACATAAATGGTATTCATCCGTACATGAATAGTATTCGTCCGTACATGAATAGTGTCGTCCGTACATGAACAGTGTCGTTCGTACATACAATGTAGGTGTAAGATTTGGTGTAAGAATAACATTTCTGTAAGACAAACTCAATAGCATTTCGATTAATTACTACCACCCTTGAATCACGACCGGTCATTTGAAATTGAATGCTTTGGACGAATCAAAAGAGTGGTGTCCCTATAACTTTTTTTAACAATAAATACATAAGGATAAAAGAAATAATTGAATAAAAAACACATTTTTATTTGAAATTTTGCAAAAAAAATACAAGTATGGATCTTTGAATCAATGTTTATACTACATCAAAACATAAACTACTATAAAGAGACTTCTTCTTCTTCTTCTTCTTCTTCTTCTTCTTCTTCTTGATCCGATCTTTTTTCCTATAAAAAAATTGACCAAACCTTTAAAATTATTTAAATATCATCCTCTTAGCACTTTTTATTGCAAAATTCTTAATAATTCGTTCGTAATCAAGTTTTTTCAAAAAATTATTTTCAATTGAAATCAACGCAAGACTATTTAATCTATATTGTGACATAATAGATCTCAAATAAGATGTTAATAATATTAATTTAGAAATACTTCTTTAAGCAAATGCAACACTGATATGAATAGTCAATATTATCTTATAACTTATGCATGCATTAAAAAAGTAATTAAAAGTCTTCAAAGAACTCAGTATCATATCATTTGATTTTGATTCAATTGTTAAAACTTCTCTAATAACTTTCGATTCTTCAAACAAAATTTCACCATCAAGATCAAGAGAATCGTCATGTTTTAAACAAGTTACAAGATGTTTACAACATGTTTTCAAGTCCCTAATAGATAATGATCTAAGCCTTTTGATACTAAAAAAGGATCCAAAAATATTTTCATATGTGCTATAATGCTCAAATCTTCTATCAAATGAGTCAATTGTTTGATCTACAACATATAAGAAATAGTGATTTCGAAAAGACTCTTCAACAGACTCAAGATTCAGTTGTGTGGGTTAAGATGAATTTTCATCATAGTGTTGTTTTCTACAAATTTGATGCTTTTGAATAAACACACATTCAATCGCCATTTCATTCCCAATATTTTTAGCACTGCCCTTAGCATTTACAAATATAGTTTCTCTATATTTTTTCAAATACTTGATCAAACCTTTTACTAGTTCTATAGCCACATCAATATGCATGTCTTTTTCTTTTTTTTTTTTGCAAACTTTTGCTAATTTCATTAACAATAGTTAACAATCCAAACCAAATAATCATCGCTACTAAAAATTCAAAGTTTCCAATTTCATGAGTTACTAAAGATTCGACTTCACTCTAAATTTTGGAAACATTATCTTGTTCAACTAGTTGAAGTAGTGCTTCTCTTATATCTGAAGTTTGAGATTTAATTGCATATACACTATTCACATGACTTTACCAACATGTTTATGACAATGGTTTAATAGTTAAACCTTTCACATTGTCTCTAGGAATTTTCCAACGTTTTGTCGAATGAGAAAATACAGTATAAATACGTTGTAACACTCCAAAAAAATATTTAGTTTTAGTACAAGAATTTGCAATATCACAAAGTTTCAATTTAAGGCTATGAAAACCACATGGTGTGTATAATGCTCTAGGGTTAACATTTAATAATATTCTTTGTACCCCTTGATGTTTAACTTTCATGTTTGATCCATTATCATATATTTGACCTCTCACATTATTAATATCTAGATCAAGAGTTTCCAATACATTTTTTAATCCCTCAAATAATCCCTGACCTGTTGTGCCATAGACTTTAAAAAATTCTACAAAAAAAATCTTCAATTTTTATTGGATTGGTAGAAACATCTAGATAACGTATAATAAGAGTCATTTGTTCTTGGTGACTTAAATTAGGAGTACAATCAAGAATTACATAAAAATATTTTACTTCTTTGATTTTTTTCGACTATTGCACTTTTGACTTCATTACCTAACATGTTAATCAATTCATTTTGAATCTTATGACTAAGATAATGAGTTACGAAAAGGAAAGAAGCCTACAGTCTAACATTTTCATATATTTGGAAATAAATGCTATATCTTGACTAACAAAGAGTCCATAAGATATGAAAGAATATTTCTGGGTTATTCTACACGAAGTAGAGCTTATAGAGTGTTTTACTCTAGAAAGAAAGTTACAATGGAACTCCTAAGTGTAGTCCTTGATGACTCGGTTACTGAAGAGAAGGTGGATGTTACATACAATCAGTAAGTATCTTTGAATTCACAAGCACTGAATCCGTAAGTTCTTAATCCAGCAAAGGTCTTTCTACTGAAGAACATATAGAACAATCCAAGGAAATGACTTTAAAACACCCTAACAAAGGGGACATCACTGAATTTCATGAGCAAGTATCTAATACTGATGGATGTTTGGCCTTGAAAAAGAGTCTTTTTTCTGGATCAATGAGAAGCCAATATGTGCTTCATGGTGTACTGCTGAAGCTGAATTTAGGGAAACAATAGGAAGTTTCACTAAACTGATGAGGATGAAACAAATGTTGAAGAATTTTAATGTCAAACATGATGTCTTGACATTACACTGTGATGATCTGAAAATTATCAGATATCTCATTCAACATGGCTGGAACAAAAATCTTGATAGCCAATCAATCAAGAATTTTGCTGAAGGGAAGGTTGTTACTCTGGAGCATATGGACAACAAGGAACAACTTATTTTTATGTTTAAAAGAAATCAGATTAAGAATATATGCGGTGGGGTTAGAACTTGAACTATTCAGGAGTTATAGCAATTACAGACATGGAGGAGTGCAACTGTTACTGCACCATTTCTCTATTCTCAGAGGCTTGAGAAGCCTAATATAATTGCTAAGGACAAAACATGGAACATAAGGTCTCTGTAAGATATCCACAAGGAATACAAAAAGGACCTTTGACAGGGGAAAGAGGTGGAAGACCACCTGAAAGTGATCAAGTTTGTGTGTTTCCACCAGAATTGTGTGTTTCCATCTGTGTGTATTGCTTGTGTGCAATATGTGTGTGTTTCCATTCGTTTACATTTACTCTAATTTTGTCAATTTTTGGATAAAAATGGGGAGTACAGTGTTAGGTTGTTTTTGTTTATCCTGATGTTAAGACACATGTTCTGACATGTTGATTAGCATACTGATAGGACTGTGCTACTGCAAAGGGAAGGGTAGATATTTTTGTTGCTTGTTGGATGTAAATATTTAGTGGAAGCATGATAGTCTGTCATGTAGGTTGATTGTGTTCTACTGCTGGTTGATTCTGTTATGTTGCTGCTGCTATTGGAGATTGCAGAAGTGTGAGCCTTTTATTAACTTCTGCTGCATATGCCTCTGATGTGTGAACTCGGGTAGTTCATATTTGGTTCTCACTTTGATGGAGAGTACTAATTTTGTGTGGCAGGGGAAGTAATGGACCTGTCTGATTGTACAAGCTCCAAAAATATGTTTTGATGTGATATCAGACCACATGTCTAAACATCTGACTTCTGGAGAGCTTTAAAGAAGATGACTTTGTTAGCTGATATGCATCTCTGATATATATTCTTATGTTTGTAGTTTGATGTGAGTTTACATGTTATCATGTAGTTTTGTTTTGTGGTTTTATTCCTATCTCTAGGACTTAACTGTGTTTTGGTTGTTTTAGCCAAACTTTGTCAAAGGGGGATTTTTAGTTCCATGGTTTTGAGATTGGCATTAATTTTGATAAAAACATGTTTTTTAACTGATGTTGAGCAAGATGTTGAAACATCTTGACCAACTGTCATAACAGGTTCAACTATTTTGTGTTTTGACAGATGTGTTGCCAGATGTTGTGACATCTTATACCGGAACATCATGAGACTTCAGACTAGATTTTAATCCTTGAAGATTTGATTGAAAAATATGAGATTCTGGAAGATTGAGACACTCATACAGGCGCAACCAGTCATGGATTGTTTAGGACAAGTGCATATTTGTTTTAGTTTCAGAAAAAGGATTTTTGAGACTTTTTTAAGAAAATAAGATTTGATTTAATTTGTTTCTATTTCACTATCAATCAAGGAAGCTGAATATATTGCCTTGATTGAAGTTGTAAAAGAAACATTTGTGGCTTGAAGGGTTTGTTAAGGAACTGAAAGTTTATGGTCAACTTATCACTATTAAATATGATAGTCAAAGTTCCATACATCTATCGAAGAATTTAACCTATCATGAGAGAACAAAGCACATTGATGTTAGGTTGGATTTTGTCAGGGTGAAAATCGAAAGTGGAAAAGTCAAAATGAAGAAGGTTTCAACAGATCACAATGTTGTAGATATGATAAGTGTATGCAATTGATAAAGTTACATGATGAGAGATGGTTTGCTCCCTTGATGTGTAGAATTTGTTCCAAGGTGGAGATTTTGGGTCTATTGGATTGGAATATAGACTCGACAGAGATAGCTTCATGGTTCAATAGGGTTAGATGCATATTATGGTCGAAGTCTGTTCAAGCATGTAGGTGTCGAAGGTGTGCATGTTATAGTCGAAGTGGGTTCTAACATGCAGTTGTATAAGTTACCTTAGGGTTTAAGTTAACTTGTCAGATTATTGAGAGGGTGGTTAAGGTTGGTTGATATTTACTTATAATCAATTTGTCTTAATGGAGAAAGTAATAGTAAAATAGTTTTAACCAATTCTGCTTTTGTTGTTCTCTCTCTCTCTCTCTCTCTCTCTCTCTCTCTATCTCTCTCTCTCTCTCTCTCTCTCTCTCTCTCTCTCTCTCTCTCTCTCTCTCTCTCTCTCTCTCTCTCTCTCTCAAACTGAAGGATTTCTTGTGTTTGTTCAAGAAACATCAATCTTTCTCAATAGTATTTATTCGTTCCTGATGCGGCGATTGTCATAAGACAAATATATAAACTTGATAATTGGTTTTTGAATTTCATCAGGCCTGGTCTTGTGCAGGAGCAACAAACTCTATAGCATAGGGTCCCAAATTTTATAGGGTCCCCAAAATTTGAAAAGTCTGATTATTTTTACATTATTATTAATAAATATAAAAAATATTATAAAAAATTCAACAAATAAAAAAATGTTATCATAAAAATTCAATACAATCAAAATATGAAATTGATCAAAGTCAAAATAATTATAATTAAATATTTTTTATTAATATATAATTATATTTTTATATGATATTTTTAATCAATTATATATATATTTTTAAAAATTTAAGCCCGTTTTTTGAATTAGAACGATAGCTCTCCGAAGCTGAATTTCATTAATTTGTACAATTTGAAACTTCAAACTTCCTAGCTTATATTTAAATTGCATTGATAGCTATCTCAAGAAATGAGTTCTAAAAGGAGCTTTGAATGCAAGCAAAGATGTACAGAAAGATTTGGGAAGAAAAAGAATGACAACTTTTTTTCAAATAATCTTCGGTTACTAGAGCACCAAAAAATGAAAGATTTTGCTTTTCTAAAAGTGAAAGGAGTAAGTGCTTTTACTCCATGAGGGGTCGGTGGTTTTACAAGACAAAATTCCTTGAAGGTTAGCGTACAAGTTTGGATAGAAAGCAAAATCAAATTTGCTCATATTCAAAAGTGTGGACACAAGCTTTAACTTTAAACAACATCTATACAATTATTCATTGCGCCAATAATTAAAAATATCAATATTGTTATTGGTTCATAATCTTGTTTAATGTTTGAAATAGAAAAATAGCAACAAATACTAAATATAGAACCTTGTTTCTTTGTCAACTACATCTTCCAATTTAGTCACTTTCAAAAAAACAAATCCCCCAAAAATAGAGATTTCCTACCAAACTACTCCAATTCTTATCTCTTACGTTTCATAATTGTACTCTCTATGTGTCAATATAAATACACATAGGTTATATGTCTATGTATGTTTTATACTAAAGGCTAATTAGCTAGGAAACTTTGTGTGAAGAAAAAGATTGAGATTTTTTCTTTGAGTAACAACATGAAGAGCATGAAGATCAACAACGAAGATGAAAGCTTTGGACAAAAGGGTAACTTAATTCATAGCCAAGTTATGAAGATCAAGCAAGAATCAGAGAAAATCTATGATTGGTCATTTGATCACCCTGAAATAAAGCCTATTCTAAGAGAGATTTCGCGGCAAATTTCCCGATCGCCGTTGGGAATTTCCGGCCAGCCCATTTCAGTTGGGGATTCATAGAGTTGGAAGATGATGGTTAGGCTTTTGATTAGTCTTAATATGATGATGGATAGAGATTTTTGAGGGAGGATATGTATGCTTCCCCTGTTTCTTCCTCTGTTTTTTATTCAGACATATTAAGATATTTAGTCATATTCTCTTCTTTTTGTTTCTTTATAAATAGTAATAATGTCAATTACATAGTAATTTAGTGATTATATATATGGATTTGCAAACGTAGACTCACTTGTTTTTATGAAGGTATATTTTAACGAGCATTAACTAAAAAATGGTTAAATTCATCTTAAGGTGCATGTTGCTAAAACACACATTCATAAAAATAAGTAAGTGTATTTTAACAAACTCCATTAGAATTTGTTAAAATACATCCTAGAGAACTAAATTTTAGATTTATCATTATGATCTGCCTGATGAGTAAGAGTAATAGAAAAAAAATCTACCAGGATAAATTCATAGAATTTTCTTGTCTTAAATTGATCTTTGGGAAAGAATAAAAACTTCAGAGGAAAAATTATTGAAATATTTTGTAATAACAAAGAGTTAGGAGGACAATAAACTGTCTCTAAAGATAATATTGATATTGATAAATCTTCGGTAATGGATTGATGATTTGTGAGGTAAAAGCTAATGTAGTTAAGAAACTAGGCTTGATAGTTGTCATGGGAGGAGTAGTAATAGGAGAGGTAACATTGAAAATAAAAGATGAAGAACTTAAAATTATTTCTTTGTCTTTTTAAACTTTAATGGGAGGACCATAAACATCTATGAGGTCAACTTATTTTTACTCATGTTTTTTATGTAAAAAAGTTTTGGTAAGAAAATCTGGTAATGAGTTTTTAATTCCTTTAATATGTCCGATTTCAAACAAAAATAGATAAAACAATAGATAACATCTATTTTTAATAGAACTATAATTTAACTGAGCTTGGTTCTAAGTTCCAGAATAATATCGGACAACTTGTTCTTTTTTCGCGCCCGAAAGTATTTGCTTTAGTATTCCTCTAAAACCTAGGTATGAGGCCTCAGTTTCAACAATAAGGTTATCTTCAGGATCGGGTATTGCAAAATAGGGTAATTTTTTAACTATTGTTTTAATTGCAAGACACTTTGGGTTATTGAATCATTCCAAGAAGAAGAATTCTTCTTAAGTATCTTAAATAAAGATATACATATGGTTCTAAAGTTGGATATAAAGTTAGACATGTGATTTATACAACCTAAGAAACTTTGCAATTGAGTTTTATCTTTTAATTCGTCTGCAAATTTACTAATGAGTTCTAAATACCTACTTAAGGGGTATACATTCCCTGAGAAATATCAAAACCCAAGAATCTAATTTTAGATTGAAATATTTTAAAATTCTTTTCTGATAGAATGAAACCATTATTTTTAATTATCTCAAAAAATTGATTCATATGTTGTATATGTTGAATTATAGATTATGAGAATACCAATATGCCATCTAAAGAGACTATGGTGAAGTGAGAATAATCATTGAATATAGTGCTCATATTGTTTTGAAATTTAGAAGATGTGTTCTTTAACCCTAGTGACATGACATTCCATTCATAGTAACCAATGGGCACAACAAACTAGAATTAAAGATTCATCTGTCACCTCCAAACTCATCTGTCACCTCCACTGAAAACACCTCTCGCTACCCAACCCCTATTTTCCACCTCCAACCATCAAAATGGTTTCCCTACCTTCCAACAACAACCACCAAGTGATCGCAACTCCAAAACCATCGTCACCAACCAATGGCAACCAATGTCCCAAAGAGAATCGTACATGAAAAACGACCTCCACCACAAAAGATAAAGTTATAAGATATTAGGTTTGTGTTTTCTTTTAGGTAATATTATCTTGTTATCTTACTTGGTCCAATAGTGTGTTTTGTTCTTTTGTTTAGGTTGCATTCCTGGTGCTTGTTGAAATGCCCTAAAGATTCTCGGATGAAGTATATGTAGGGGTGGAAAAACGAGTTATGGTCCGCCGGCCCGCCCACCCGCCAAAAAATGGCAGGTAGGATTTGGATTTTGGGTCCATCGCCCACCAAAACTCGCCAGCCTATTCGTTTAGCCCGTCTCATCTTAAGCCTGTCTTTTTTTTTAGTTAATTCTAATAATTATAATTCTTGATGGTTTTATTTATACATTTATTTATGAATATGTGCAATATTTTTGAAGTAAAATTTGTTTTAAAAAAATGCTTTATAAAAAATTGTTCTAAAAAATAAGTGAAAAAACTAATTGAAGAGTAATTAATCTAGTCTTCCCCGCCTACCCGCCTTTTTGGCGGGGAAGACTAGATTTTAATGTCCATTTCCACTTTGCGGGCTTGCCTGCCCCGCTCTTTTTTTGGTGGGCTTAAGGTAGGGCAGGGCGGGACGGGCGACCGATTTTGCCACCCCTAAGTATATGTGTTTTTAAGTAAGAACCTATCAATGGTTGCTACATAGTAGACTCTTTTATCCTCTCAACAAATGACTCCTTCACAGATGGTGAGTTTCCTCAACCTTGAGAACCAGTATAATCAAATTGTGTGTCCAAAAGCTATAGATATAATCCGTAACTAGATAGATTTAAAGATTGTGGTTCAAAAACTCATGTATTATCTGTGAAATATTTCTGTTTGGCTGCTTGGATTAGGGATTCAAATTTGTAATACCATTCTAGTTTCTAAGTTCTCAAAATTTATCAATGTCCAAATCTTAGTTGGTTTTGTTATTAGTGGTATTTTTCGAATGTGGATGTGCTTACTATTGAAGACGTTAAGAATTCAACTTCTAACCTTAATGAATCTTCTACTTTCAACCCTGATAAGTTTTTAGGATGTTTCTGCCAAAACTATTGTGATACTGTTGGTCAATATGATTATACATCTGTAAAATAATGAAACTTATTCTCTAAAATATAGAATAATGACACTCCTTAGCTTATGTATCATCTTAGTCTTCTATTTGTATAAGACTTGCCAGCATCAATGTCTCATCCTTCTGCGCATCCACACACGTTCAACGTATTAAATTGTTTGCATCTTCAAATTTCACTATTCAAAATCATTTTCTACGAAAACTCCTCGATATCACATTTAGATTTAAGCCGCTCACTTGAAAATTTTAATCTTATGGTCCCACACGATTAACACTATTTGTTGGAGAATCAAAACATTTGTTGAAACCAACAAGAACAAAAATAGTGGAGCAAGTAACAATGGGAAACAACAATTAAACAAATTCAAGCAATATCAATAACACTTCAAGTCTTCAAACAAACACACAATTAAATCATAGCACAATGTAAAGGAGAAAGAGAAACAAACACACCAATATTTGATAGATATCAATTTAGTTTCTCCATCAAATCACAAGTGAATTTAAATATTCAATATTTCCAAGTTAGGGAGGCTATGAAGTTAGTTGAACCTACAACTAACAGATACACAAATGAACAAAATAGAGGTAGTATTTGATCAAACTTTGACCATAGTCATACCATATATGTATATATCCCATTATTATAATTCCATGTTCACACTCAAAGTTTTAATCATCTTTGTATATGTCCAATATCGATTAAAATAACTAAAATAAAACTCCATGTTGTTTTTTACCAAAAGAAAAAGATCCAAGTTGTTCATAAAAAAATTTTCCAACTTGTAAAAAAAAATATTATTTCTCTAATATTTCTTGATTAAACTAGTGATGATATAGTACCCAAAAAATGTGACTAACCAAATAACAGAAAGTTCTATTTAAAGCAAATAATAATTCAATCAAATGGTTTTTGAATATAACTAACCATATATGATGATTGACCAAACACCAAAATCCAACGGTTGTAAAATCATGGTCAACATAGAACATTCTTTTTCTGTCAACTTCATGGTCCAATTTAGTCCTCTTCAAACTGATCCTAAAAATTAGATATTTCCTACCAAACTTCTCCAAATTCTTACTCCCTCTGGTCTCATTTATAAGCAAAAATTTAATTTTTAGATTCATTCAACAATCAATGTATTTAGTCTATTATTAGACTAAATACATTGATTGTTGAATGAATCTAAAAATTAAATGTTTGCTTATAATTGAGACCGGAGGGAGTATCTCTTACGTTTCATAATTGTATTCTCTATGTGTCATATATAAATACACATAGGTTATATATATCTATGCATGTTTTATATGAAAGGCTAATTAGCTAGGAAACTTTGTGTGAAGAAAAAAATTGAGATTTTTTCTTTGAGGAAGAACATGAAGAGCATGGAGATTAACAATAAAGATGAAAGCTTTGGGCAAAAGGGTATCCTAATTCATAGCCAAGTTATGAAGATCAAGCAAGAATCAGAGAAAATTTATGATTGGTCATTTGGTCAAGTTGAAGTAAGACATGGTTTAAGGGAGATTTCGCGGCAGATTTCTCGGTCGCCGTTGGGATTTTCCGGCCAAACAATTTCAGTTGGGGATTCGTAGAGTCATAGAATCATGTTAAGGTTTTTGATTAGTCTTATGTTGATGTTTGGAGATTGTTGAGGGAGGATTTGTATGCTTCCCCTATTTCTTTCTCTATGTTTTCCTCTGTTTTTTTAATTGGAGATATTTAGGTATTTTGTAATATTTCTATTTTTTTCACTTTTTTGTAAATATTAATAATAGTTTTATTGAATATATGTTTTGATTTTAGTTTATAGTTTATAGTTTTTTTGTTTGTTTTGTGTTTTGATATGTTTCATCAAGTTGATTGATGGAGCTTGGGAACTGGTCTTATAAGGTTTCTTAATTTTGAATGGTTTAGTAGAAATATACAAAGGAAAGACTTGTTCAACTAATTGAATCCATTTCATGTTCCTAATTTGGATGATTTGGTCTCTTGGGAATATTGTTTATTATTTATGTTTATGGAGTTCCTTATAAATTAAAATTTGAAAATTTTTTCACAATTACAATTCTGTTTGTCAAGATTTCATATTACGATTGCAGTTCCGTAAAGATTTTTGCGATTTCGAATATTATGACACTAATTCTGATTGTCGTTATGTGAATTAATTATATTTTTTTTTATTATAAAAATAATAAATAATTAAATTAATATTAGTATATTCTAATACCGTTTTGGCGCGATCTTTTTTGCACTAATCAGCCGCTTTTAAAATTTTTCTCTATGTTATATCAATTTAAGTGTTTTTTTTTTTTTTGGAATTCAAGAGGGCCTGAGCCCGAAAACGAAACAAACTACAAAGCTAAAACTCTAGAGCCAACATGGCCTACGATATCCTTATGGAGCATAATCTTGATATGTGCAGGGGCATCTTCAAAAGTATAAAAGCCATTCTGCAGCTTCCTCGCAGATCTGGCCAAATCATCTACGACACTGTTAGCTTCTCGAAACGTATGCTCCAGAATGGCAACATCGTGCTTCGCCATTAATATTAATAAACAATTTAAGTGTTTTTTTACTTATCCTTAAACAATTATTATCTGACTTGGCTTAATCAAATTATAAACAACTATAGTTTAAACCAACAAACAAAATTTATTATTTAAGAATGAAATCTTCCACATAATTTGAAGGATTCAAATCCATGTTAATTTGAATTTGAATCAAAGATATGTTGTCAAGTAAGAATATTGAATAATAGTTTTGCAATAGCCAATCTACACTTGAAAACGTGGCAATATTTTAATAGTGAGATCTAAGATGATTTGTTTATGCCACGCCAACTATGATTAGAATTTTGGACTTTAGGGAAAGTGGTGGGTGAGTGTCTGGTTGAGAAGTGCAACAACGGGAAACAAGGAATAGGAGGCTGTGTCTATTGGTCTAAGCATTCATGGCTTCTTATATTATACTCCTACTCCATTGTAAACAAAAGTTTAAAACGCCCCGTTCTTATTAACAACTCTATTGATAGATAGAGGGACAAATCAGCGCATATTCTAAAGCCGCCACATTTTACATATTCTACATACAAATTGAACTATTAAAATGTCATCAAAAGAAGAAAAGAGAAGGAATGCTAGAATTTTCATAAAAAAAATATTACAATAAAATATAAATACTAGATAATAGAAAAAAATCATTATAAGATATAATAATAATAATAATAATAATAATAATAATAATAATAATAATAATAATAATAATAATAATAATAATAATAATAATAATAATAATAATATCATTTAATATCTTCTCTCAAACTCATAATATATTAAAAGTAAGTATCGAGAGTGTGTCAACCAAGAAACAAAACATTTAACTGAATAAGTATTCATAAACAAATCATTAATCTGCAAGGAGGAGGAGACGAACAGTAGAGTAATTATTCTATGTTGAGGATGATGAGTGAAGTGACAATCAATCTCAGCGTGCTTGATATGTTCACGAAATAGTGAGTTGTGATTAATTTAATTGAAATTTTTGTTATCACAATACACGAAAGTTGGTTCAGAAAGTGGAACACCCATACCCAAAAGCGACCAACGTAACCAAAATATTTCATTCGTGGTAGACACCATAGCACGATATTCAGCTCTTGTAGAAGAGCGGGATACAATGTTATATTTCTTACTTTTCTAAGAAATAAGAAAATTTCCAAGAGAGATACAAAAATCTATGGTAGACTTACGATTCGTGGAGTCATCAGCCCAATATCATCAGAATAAGCATGTAACTCCAATGAGGATGTGAGATATTGGATCGAACTCTAGTATGGTCGAAAGGAAGCTCTTTGGTTCGAAAATTCGATAGGAAATCAGCATGTCATCAAAGTCTGTTCACATGTTGTAGTCGAAGTATGTTGGGATTGTTAGCATGTCGAATCATACTTATTTGTTAAGTCCAATTGTTTAAGTTAGCTTGTGTAATAGGCATGTGGAAAAAAGCTCATTAGTTTAGTGTGTTAGTTTCTTATAAATAGCGTACTAATTTCTCATCATTGCAGAATGCAAATCCTAATTAGGGTGAGAGAGATTATTTGTTATTCTGTAACACTTGTAATCTTATTTCAAAGAGAAAGTGAAGAATATGAGTTTATAACCAATTCATTATCTTATTTCTATCCATAGTTGATGATTATTCCAGACAGTTATGGGTATTCACCCATAAGACTAAGGATGAAACTTTTGAGAATTTCAAAAATTGGAAGACTCTGGTCGAAAATTAAACTGGCAGAAAGGTCAAGAGGCTGAGAACCGACAATGGTCTTGAATTTTGCAATGAGGCGTTCGACAGTTTTTGTGCGGCCTCTGATATTGCAAGGCACAAAACTACTGCAGGTAATCGCCAGCAAAATGGTTTAGCTAAAAGGTTTAATCAAACCATTTTAGAAAGAGTTAGATGCATGTTGGCGAATGTTGGGTTAAATAAGGTGTTTAGGGCAGAGGCTGTTTTGACAGTAGCATATCTGATAAAGAGATGTCCTTTGACTGCATTAGATATGAATACACCTGAAGAAGTTTGGCCGGGACATCCACCAGATCTCAGCAAACTTAGATTATTTGGCTGTGTAGCCTATGCACACATTAGGCAAGACAAGGTCGAGCCTAGAGCTCTGAGATGCATATTCATGGGATACCCTGAAGGAATCAAAGCTTATAGGCTATGGTGCCTAGAGCCAGGTCTCAGAAAGTGTATCACCAGTCGAGATGTAATTTTCAATGAAGATGGGATGGCTTTCAAGAAAATTAATGATGTTGGTCAAAGTGGAGAGATATCTAAAGAACATGGAGTAGGAAGAGATTCCTATTGAGGTAGAGCATGTCGATGATGAATTGCGTATCCCAGATTAATTCAAAGAAGAAGCTCAAGATGCTGAAGACACTAAGGAAATTGTCGATGACTACCAATTGACAAGAGATAAGCCAAGAAGAGTCATGAAGCCACCTCAGAGACTTTGGTATGCAGATCTCATAGCTTATGCCTTAATCTCTGCAAGTGAGGTTCTAGATGAATAACCTAGAAACTATAAGGAAGTTATGAGGAGTCGAAATAAGACATGATGGCTGAAGTCCATGGATGATGAGATGAAATCTATTCATGATAACCAAACTTAGGAATTGATCAAGAAACCTGTTGGAGCCAGGTTAGTCACCTGTAAGTAGATTTTTAAGGTTAAGGAAGGAATCTAATGAGTGATGTCGAAAAGATACAAGGAAATATTGGTTGCAAGGGGGTTCACTCAGAAAGAATATGTCAACTTTAATGATGTGTTCTCACTTGTTGTAAAGCATAGATTGATAAGAATGTTATTAGCTATGGTGGCACAGTTTGACCTAGAACTGGAACAAATGGATGTGAATACTGCTTTCTTGTATGGAGATCTAGATGGGACAATCTTGATGAGGTAACCCAAAGGGTATGCAAAAATGGGAAAGGAAGATTATGTGTGCAAGCTGAATAGATCTTTATATGGACTGAAACATCCTCCTTGATAGTGGAATAAGATATTTGATAAGTTCATGACACACATAGGTTTCATTAGAAGTCAGTTTCACCACTGTGTTTACTTCAGATTTCGACATGGAAATTCATTTGTTATTTTGTTGCTTTATGTAGATGAAATTCTCATTGAAAGCAACAGTATCGAGGATGTAATGAGCTAAAGGTTGAACTCAATAAGGAGTTCGCCATGAAGGATCTGGGAGTTACATCTAGGATTCTTGGGATTAACATCCGAAGAGATAGAAAGAAGTCAAAATTATTCTTATCTCAAGAGACATACCTATGGAAGATTCTCGACAAGTTTGGTATGTCAAATTCAAAGCTTGTTATGACTCTAACAAACCCCCAATTCAAGCTGAGTATAGATCAGTGTCCCAGTACCGAGGTCGAAAGAGCTTATATGAATAGCCTCCCATATGCTACCACATTAGGTTTTTTGGTGTATGATATGGTCTGTACTAGACCCGACATAGCATATACAGTAAGTATTATAAGCAGATACATGGAGAATCTTAGAATGGTTCACTGGAAAGCATTGAAGTGGACTCTAAGGTATATGAATATATCTTTAAACAGAGTCCTAACTTATGGTGGAGCCAATGGTGAAGATAATTAAGCAATAATTGAAGGGTATGTTGACTCTGATTATGCACGTTGTATGGACTCTAGGAAATCAATTTTCTGGATGTATTCGCTATGTTTGGTACAATAATCAGTTGGAAAGTGACACTTTAGAATATTGTAGCCTTATAACCACTGAAGTCGAATATATCACCCTCACTGAAGTTATGAAAGAAGAATTTTGGCTTGAAGGTTTTACTAAGGAGCTGAAACTTTAAGGTCAAGTTATCACTGTTAAATGTGATAGGCAAAGTCTTATACACGTGTCAAAGAATTTAGCCTATCATAAGTGAACCAAGCACATCGATGTGAGACTGCATTTTGTCAGAGGGGTAATCGAGCATGGAGAAGTCCATGTGCTGAAGGTTTTGATAGACTGCAATGATGTTGATATGTTCACCAAAACATTTCCAAGTTGCAAATTTTTCCACTATACGCAGTTGATAAAGCTGCATGAAGAAAGCTAGTATGTTCCCTAATTTTATAGAGTTTGTTCCAAGGTGGAGATTTGTGAGATATTGGATTGAACTCTAGTATGGTCGAAGGATAGCTCCTTGGTTCGACAATTCGACAGGAAATTAGCATGTCATCGAAGTCTATTCACATGATGTAGTCGAAGTATGCTAGGACTGTTAGCATGTCAAATCAGACCTATTTGTTAAGCCCAATTGTTTAAGTTAGCTTGTTCTCAAGGTTAGTTTGTGTAATGAGCCATTGGAAAAATACCATTAGTTTAGTGTGTTAGTTTTCTTATAAATAGCATACTAGTCTTTCATCATTGCAGAATGCAAATCCTAATTAGGGTGAGAGAGATTATTTATTATTTTGTAACACTTGAAATCTTGTTTCAAAGATAAAGTAAATAATAAGAACTTATAACAATTTCATTGTGTTCTTCGTGTTTTTCCTTCTCTTTCTATCCTTGGGGTTTCTTGTCGATAAAGAAACCAGTTATTGTTGTTATTCCGGCATCGTTTTCACAACAGAGGACGATGAGAAAAATAAAAAGCTCTGAAACTGGATTTCCCATAGATAACAAAGAATGAGAAGAGCAGTTACCCAATGTATGATAGTGGGAGAGAAAACAAACTGACTAACAATATCAACTTCATCAACAATATTTGAAGGAGGTACCATATAAACTTCCATGTGAAAATCATCATTTAAAAAATCTTTTTTACCATTCATTTTAGAAATATGCCACTGGTGAGGCGATGAAACTACAATAAGAGTGAGAATAGTAGTCATCTTTTCCACAAAAACAAAGGTTTCGACATGAAAATGTGATATAAAGGTATGAGAATGCTAAGTGTAAAATGACCTAGCTATAGTTTCAACTTCTTGAACAGTTCAATTGAGGTGGTGAGTTTGACTCGCGTATCAGGTGTTTTGTTACTTAGTACATTCCTGAGTTCAAGGATTAGATGACCTAGATACATATCAACACTACACTACAAGATTCGACAGAGAAGCTCCTCGACAGGGGTAGTTAGAGGTTTTAAAGACAATTTCGACAATGGGAGCAGTTTAGAGGCAGTTCAAAAACCAAAGACATGTGGAAACACATCAGAAAACAAAAACCCACAAAGTAAGATACGTGTCGAGCCCTAGAGAAGTGATTGTAATCGACAATTATTGATGTATTTAGTATATAAGTTGATTTCATTCATGTAATAGGGGTTAGCATTTTTCATTGTTGTTCTCGATAGAATTAAAACATCCAAGTCTTAGAGATAAAAGAATTTATGAGAAATGTATGAATATGTGTCCCACTTTTTAATTTAAACAAATTCGTTATAGACTGTGTTGCTATTTTTGTTTTACTTTGTTTATTTTATCAATCAAACAATCCTGGATTTCATTACGTAGAATTTTTTATACAATTTCTCTACATTCAAACACTAAATCTTCAAGCACGAACACTTTTTCAAGAAACTTGTTGCACAAAATGCTATAGGATATTTTTTAGTTTAATTCTTTAAATGAATGAAAATTTGTGATTTGATTTATTAAAAACACATGTAAATGAATTGGCACGCCCAATGAGACCCATTTGTGTAAGAAATTTGAACTTTTGGAGAAAAGTGTTTGTGCGTTTGTTATCTCTCTTGTTCTTCATATATGAAATGTTTTCAATGTCTGGGTGTTTGTGTCTGAGGATTGGTAAAACCCTTCAAATGACACGCCCATAAAAAATCTTCCCTTTCTCCAGAACAATACTCCGAATACAGAAGAACAACCAATCGAAGCGACGATTGGTGGTGTAGGTATTTCAACGTTCGTTAGAGTAACTGCTCTAGTTATTAGTTAGATGTCAGTTTCTACCATATTACCATAAATGAGGGTTCACCCACTACAATCAACGATTTTTCCAACTACTCCTAAGGTTACACAAATTACTATAGGAGACAATAGAATATCTTTCCTCCCAAGCTTTATGCTACCCCCTAGTAGTAGGGAATATCCATATGGCATACTGTCATACCCCAAAATTTACCCGATACAATTTACATCTGTCAATTTATTAAGGGGGTTAAAAATTAGGAGCCATAGGGTTTAGTATATCTATTATTAAAACTCGATCTCTTATAAAATTCCCTCATAAATTGGTCAAATTGAAATAAGGGTGTAAATAGCAAATCCTTTTAAATAACACTAGGCCCATTCACATTCTTTAAAGCCTTTTATAAGTATTATTTTTTCTAAAAAAAAAAAAAGGGGAGAAGAGTTAAGTTAATATTTATTAAGATGTTAGCATTATTGTTAACCATTTATAAGGTTGTCATATTGATTTTAATATTTGATTATTATTAATCCCACTGTTATGATTTATTAGTGTTTTGTTATTAACCCTTATAATTAATATTAATTAAATATTACTACTAATTAGGATTGTAATATTACGGTTAATTAGTTGATGGGTTAATTAATATTAAGTGAAGTTAATGGTAATGAAATGGGCCAAATTTGATGTTTCTTTGGGGCCAAGGTGGCGTACTGGGCCTAACCGGGTCAGGGTTGGACCGGGTCAGAACCGACCCGGGTCCTGTTCATCGTCCCCTCCTCTCCACGCAAACCCTAGCGCCCTCCAACTTAATCCTCAGCGCCGCCCCCTCACCAACTAACCCTAATCTTCAATCTTCAATCCAAGCCCAAATCTGTGAATCCATAGCAAATCCCAACAAAATGCAAATCGAATAACAAACACAAGCAATTCAGAACAAACATCAAATGCAAATCAAATCTAAACTTAACAAAATCGAAATCTGATTTTTATTAAAGATTCAAATCATTTACAAGATACAAAGGATAATCGAATCAAAATATAAATGAAATAACCTAATCTAATCTTTCTAAACTAAGATCTAAACCTAACTATAAATCAAAAAGAAGAAATCAGATGAAAGGAATTTTCTGGGGGGGGGGGATTTTTTGGTGGGCGCTGTGACGAACACCGAAGCCCCTTGGAGATTCAAAGACCTGGGTTTCATCCTTAGAACCCTAATCTCTTGAGTCGAACCACCCACCTTGCTACCTGCGTAGAAAGAGGAAAAGAGATTAGGGAGGAGAGCAAAGATACTAGAAGAGAATCAAAACATCAAAAGGTACAAATCGATCTACGAAGCTTATTATCTTTTATCTGCATGTTTGGATTTGAGGTTTATTAGGTGAATCTGAGTTTCGATTGAGGATTAGGGTTCGGCTTTAAGTTTCTGGGTTTGGTTTGCATGAGGGTTTGAATTTTCCGGTTGAATATCAACCGGAAAACTGGGCATGCACGGTGGTTTGTGGTGGGAGTCGCGGTGGTTTGTGGTGTTTTCTGGGTTGTTGTTTGAATGAGGGGAGGACGAGAGAGAATAGAGAGAGTGAAGGAAGGAAAGAACGAGAAGAATGAGGGGAAGTGGGATCTGGGAAGTGAGCCTTTTTTGTTCCTTTTTTCTTTTTGTCATTTTTTCCTTCTAGCCGTTGGATCGGAGCCAAGTGGCTTCACGATAGCCACTTGGCAGGCATACTGAACATGATTCAGTGCCTCCACCATTCCATACGCCTTCCCTCAAGAACACATGCAGGCCCTTTGATCTGCTTAGATCAAGATCCAACGCTCCAAAACCTGAGCGCACACCATAGCGCCATGAACACGCCCCCACCCAAACACACGGATTAAAAACCTTAATGGGCTCAGCCTGTGACTTTTAACACCCCTTAAATTACTGCCCAAGAACAATATACACCCCCCCTTGCAAATTAAAAATAAAACTTAATTAATTAATTTTGAATTTTCAATTATTTAATTGTTTGTCTTCTTTTGGTGATTAAATCTAATTTTCTCCTCGAACCGACTAAATCTATCAGTCGCATTAGACGAGAAATAATTTCTGATTATTTAATAATATAATTGATTTTAATTTAATTCTCTCCTTGACCCGACTAAATCCATTAGTCACATTAGACGAGAGATAAAAAATATATAAAATTTAAAATACATTTAATTCACTGCCCGCGACGATCGAATTTATCGATCTGAGTAACCAGCGATGCCCCATTAATCCGTTAGCTATACTGACCAAATCTATTGGTCATCGCATCTAACGGTGCCATATCAAAATCAGGGTTGTACGCCCAAACACTTAAAACACATCAAACCACAAACCATAGATTTTCATCTCTTCAATACTGCGAAACTACGAAGGTAATTCAAAATACCTTTTCAAAACTACGAAGGTGATTCAAAATACCTTTTCAAAACTGCGAAACGGTAATTCAAAATACCGTCAACACACTCATATCAAATTCTAAGGCGTACAACCCTGTGTCTGAACTACGTTGACTCTGATTCTCCCTAAGGAGATACGTAGGCACTTAGATAACCAAGGCGAGTCCCCTTCACTAAAATCTCAATTTTTCCCTTTTCATTTCTTTAGCTATTAAACCCCTAATATTTTAGCCATGAAACTGTTACCTTAGATTCAAAGCCATAGGAAAGGGTTGAGGGTGCCTAACACCTTCCCTCGACCTGATTATAATAACTTACCCCGATCTCTAAACTGCGTAGGGTTTCCTATTCGCCCTTCAGAATAGGTGGCGACTCTAAACCTTCAATTTTAGGGCAGGTTGCTACAGCTGGCGACTCTGTTGGGGATTATACACTATAGTGAATTATTATGCTCCTAAGGCTTGAGAGGGTTTAGGTTTGTGGTTAATGGTTTAGGTTTTTGGCGCGTTTTAGGGTTTGGCAAATCTGCCAATTTTAGGGTTTGGGGGAAGGTTTATCTTTTTTTAATAATAAATATTTAATTCTTTATTTATTTATTTATTGTTTTTATTTTCCTTAAATGTTTATTTGCCATATTTGTATAAAATGCTTAATTGTTATAATTTGCACTGTTGGGTTTCATATGTGATTGCTGTTAAGCTTAAGCCTGGGAATTATAATTAAGACCAAAGGGGAACTACATCGCCTACGAGTCTTGTTATAATTCCACTCAAAGTGGGTTAAATATTCGGAAAGGTCTGATACGAGGCTCGACCTTGTTGAGGGCTGGACTGGGTATTTAGCTGGTCTCTCTGGGAACCAACCCCTAAAATTCGAACCTTATGGACCAATGAGTTGATCCAAAATCCAAAGAGACAAAAAGTCTCGGCGGCTACGAACGATCCCATGAGACCTTCTAGAGCATACCAATGGGAAGGGTAGGCACCCTAAGCCGTCACGTCGAACCTATGAACCTAGGGCTTATGGGCTTATGTGTTTAATTATACGCTTTCATTATTTTATATATATATATATATATCGTATAACTGTGGCATTCATCATGCATCATGTGCATTCTTGCATCATATCTTATCCACGAAAATAATGAGAAACAAAAAAAAAGGAGTTACTATATTTAATCAATGGATGTGGATAAGACATAAACACGAATAAAGCATATCATTCATGGCATGCATATCATTTTCATGGCATAGAAAGAAGATTTCTCTTTTACCTTCAGAGCAAGAGACCATTGGGAAGGATAATCTAACATCCCGACCGTCTTATAAGACAAGATTTCAGCAAAAGAAATCAATGGATCAGGTAGAACAGAATCAAGCCGCCCTTCGTGAGGAGGTGGATCAGCTAAAGGTTAGTATGGAAGAGGTTAAAGGAGGTATGGCTCAGATGCTAGGATTCATGAAGGCCCTCCTAGATAAACAAGACAAGGCAAAAGAGGTTTAGTCTGGGGATACCCTGGTTCAGGATGAGATCCCCAACGACGAAAACCCACTGCTAGGATTTGTTTCAGGCTTTGGCCCTGCTAAGGACAGACCTTAGGTCCGATATGTCAGGAGAGCTATCCAATTCCAAGAGAAAGGAGAGACCTCTCAAGAAGGGTTTGTCCCCACTCCACAAACAAAAGGGACAACCCGCACAGTTTGCATTCCTGCTAACGATGTCCTTAAGGATGATGATTACCTGGATCTACAATACGGAGTACAAGAGGTGGACAACACAGATCAAGCACCTCAGACACAACAGTCTATTCCTAACTCGGGGGAAGACTCCAAGGATAATGAACAAATCAAGGCACTAGAGGAGAGACTAAAGGTAGTAGAAGGATATGATGCTTTCGATGTGGATGCCTTCGAAATGAGCTTGGTTTCAGACTTGACCATCCCGCACAAATTCAAGATTCCTGACTTCAAGAAATACAAAGTACTCACATGTCCGAGGAACCACTTGCGCATGTATGTGCGAAAAATGGCTGCATATGCCCACGATCAAAAGCTGATGATACATTTCTTCCAAGATAGCTTAAGCGGAGCATCTGTTGTCTGGTACATGCAATTGGAGAAATCCTATATCCGAAGCTGGAATGATCTTGCTAACACATTCTTGAAGAAATACAAGTACAACTTGGACATGGCACCCAACCGGATGCAATTACAAAATATGTCGCAGAAGAAGGATGAATCATTCAAGGAGTATGCCCAAAGGTGGAGGGAAATGGCTTCTCGAGTCCAACCTCCCTTGATGGAAAAAGAACTGGTGGACATATTTATGAGCACTTTGTAAGGACCATACTACGATAAGATGGTCGGAAGCATATCTTCAGGGTTCTCGGACTTGGTAGTCATTGGTGAAAGGATTGAAAATGGGATAAAAAATGGGAAGATACAAGGGGCACCCTCAGGTTCCTATCACACAAAGAAGTCATATGATGGGAAAAAGGAATCCAACACTGTGGGGGCAATCCTGGTTAATCAGACACCAACGCTACAACAGAAGGATCAGCAAAAGCAACAGGGTGGCCAACGCCCCTGGAGGTCCAAGCCAAAACGATCATTCACCCCGTTGCACATGCCACTATCTCAAGCTTTGCAACATCTGCTCAGTCAGAACTTGGTAACTCTGCTGCCTCCATACTCAGCTCCAGCTAACCCCGCTCCTGGGTACAAGCATCATGCTAGCTGCGCTTATCACTCAGATAGCCCTGGTCATGATACAGAGGATTGTGGGCCGTTGAAGCACAAGATCCAAGATTTAATTGAAGAAGGGCTCATTGAGTTCGAAGAGCCTCGCAAGTCTAATGCTATAAGTGGCTAGAAGGAGGGTTTCTTAGATCATTAGTTTTGTTTTCATTTGCAATTTCTTTTCTGTTTGTTTTAACATTGGTTTTGCCGTATTCGTTATGTACTTTACAATAATCATTAATGCTTTGCTTACGTTTGTCTTGATTTATTCCTAGTGTTTTCACTATATTTAAAATTATGTTTTCACTTGGTTTCCTTATTTGTGATATTCAACTTTCGTTCAAAGATGTGTACCTTTAGAGGGAGAATGACGAAAACGATACCACAATCTCATACAGTACGCTTTCGAACAGACCGTGTTGACGATGTACAAGCATTGTTTCAATTCCAACACAATGGAGATATAAGGATGTTAATCCCTTGTCAACCCCTTTGAGCCTAAGAAGTAGGAGTTTTCCTTCACGTACAAAATAAAAACCCTCAAAACATAACCTGGGGTAAGGTAGCTGTTCAGTTAACTTGATTATCCCAAATTGTTCCTTTGAACATAATCACTGATGGTTCTCCGTCATAATTAAACCTGGCAGTCAATGTCCGTAAAGAAATAGAAAAAACAACACAAGGCCTGCCAAGTCAAAAACTATTAAGGAGACTCAGGCAAAATGGGGGCATCCCGCTGACTGTAATTTTAAATAAACAGTTCAGGCAAAAATTAGGGATAATAAAGAAATAAAAAGAGGTCACTACATACCCTCGACAAAAGTAAAATATTACAAAAAAAGGAGGATGACAGCGTCTGCAGATAAACCTTTGGTTTTTGAACCATCATAAATGTCAACATTATAACACCCAAAGTCTTTTGGAGCTTAAATATATAGTTAACTGAGCATAGGACTGGAGAACGTCACGAAGATTAGGATGGGTTAAATAAATTTCGAGCCTTATATCCGTTGTTTCTTAAAACCCTGAACCAAGGCCATGTTACAACCCTTAAAAGTCCTAACTGAAGCATGGTTAGTTCGAAAGCATACCGTTACCAAAAGGTATCCCGACTCCTTAAGGTCCACAATAACTCTTGAGTTGATATCACTTTCTTACAAAAAAAAACACTTTGTTTTATTCAAAAAATGTTTTTAAGCTTTCAAGACAGACATATACATTCGCATTTTATGAATTTCATCGTAAAGAATGTAACACCCCATATTTTCTAATTTTAATTTAATCGGAAATTAAATTATTATTTAGAATTATTTGGTATTTTGTTGAATTATTGGAAAATTATGGATTAAGGGCCATTAGGCTAGAATGGTGAGATTAGTAGTATGGGGGTGCTAAGGGAGTAAGCCCATTACTAATTATTTTATGTTTTCATAAAATAAAGGAAATAAGGAAAATTGGGAAAAAGGAAAAAGGAACGTGAAAAGCAGAGCAGAGGAGATGAGAGATTGGAAAGCTGATACGTGAAAGAGGAACAGAAGAGGAAGAGGGCTAATCAAGATCTTTGGCTAAGGTAAGGGGGGACTCTTCCGGTTAATATCTTTTATCGTATTATAGATAATAGGACTGATTTAGATGCATTGTTTGTGTCAATTGGTTGTATGATGGATTGGGGTTTTGGGATGATTTTGAGGAGAATTGTATGATTTGATGAATTGTATGATTATAGGATTGTTATGATGATTAAATGATCCTATTTAGGTGTTATATTTGTGTTTTAACATGTATGTGGCTGATATGGTGGTATTTGAGGTTCATAACATAACTTGGTTTGGTTTTGGGGATTTTGGGGTAAATCCCGTAATGCTGTCAAATGCGATGAAAGCTCTGACTTTTGCCAGTTCGCGCCGCGAAGGTAGGTACGCGCCGCGAAGGCATACTTGTTTTCTCTCATCGCGCCGCGTGCATAGGTTGGCGCCGCGAACGTGTTTGTATGCTTCAGGTCGCACCGCGAACTTTGGTTGCGCCGCGTGCTGTAGCGATAACTGCTTTCTTGTAAAAAGTTAAAGATGTGTAACTTTCAAACCGTAAGTCCGTTTTAAACCGCAACAATTTATAACAACAATTATAACAACCATCAGCAACAACTATTATCACAATAATTACAATAATTATTTCGCAACTCAAACCAACACAACTTATATCAACATCAACTCATATCAACATTAACTTCGCAACGACTTAAAATGCAACACAACTATGACCATGCATGTGGTACCCAGGGCTTCAGCCCCCATCGCTAATTGCCAATTAAACCGAGGCATCAAGGCATAAGCCTTCGTCGCTAATTTGCCAATCCAGGCCGTCACCAAAATGCATATGTATATGAATGCAACAAACACATACAACAACAACATCATCGTCACAAAAGGCATAAGCCTATATCGTCGCTATACCAATAAATAGAGGTATACATCGTCACTGAAACATCCTTCAACTTCGCATAAAACAACAATAATTATCACCACAACAACAACTAATTTCATCGAATCAACACGACAAAATCACACCAAATAATCCATGGAAAAATTCATACACCTTAATCCCACATACAACCATCATATTTCTGGTTATATAATTCGAACCACACCCTTACCTTGGTAAATATGGACTCTTTCACCATAGCTCTAAGCTTTTCTCCAAAAGAAATCCTTTCTAACATCAACTAGAGACACACCTAAACACCAGTTCGGTAATCAGCTTATCAGACAAACTTAAAACCCTCAAAATCAAAATCGCTCCGGTCAAAACTTACCTCTATGAGTCAGGAACATTGTGTCCAAGTACCATAACGGTCCAACGGTTGGATTGAGAGATATGCCCGAATTCCCAAGGTGACTCTATGCTGAAACTTGCTGCGAAAATTAAGATTTCCTCCATAAATTTCTTCTTCTCTCAAGTGCTCCTCCCTTGTTTCTCTTCTCTTTTCTATTTTTCCTTTCTCCCCAAAAATAAGTTATGAAACTCCAACTCTAAAACCCTAATTTTCTCCTCTTACTATCTCTTTTCTCTTAGTGGGCTTAACCCATAATCCATCTATTACGTTTCTACTACTAAGGCCCAATTAATTATATCTCTCATACAACTTAATTAACCCAAATAACACAAACACACATACAATTAAATATTTCAAATAATTATTATATCACATAATAACTAAATAAATAAACAATTAGTAAAAATACCAAATAGTATAATTACTAATATAATTAATAAAAATATTAATAAAATCGGGATGTTACAACTCTCCCCCACTTAGAATATTTTCGTCCTCGAAAATCTATACGACATCACCATACTTAACACATCCTTCACATCCAATCCTTTGATCAATAGACAACCCGATCACAGTTTAAATCTAGTACTTATACCATCAATCTTCTAATACGATTGCGACATAATCCATACTAACTTGCCAACCATTTTAGCAATATCTTGAAACATCTTACAACGTAGCAATAGCTACCACGTGCTTACATCTGGTTATACAATCTCGCTTCATCATCCTCAGCAACCTATTCAACACCAAACGCATACGCAATTCTTATTTCCATATTCAGATGTCCTTCGCTACCTAAGCACCAACAACTTACAACCGAATCATAACCGAGGAGTACAACTTCTCCCCCACTTAGTTCCAAACCAACTCCTACAACAAGAAATAAAAAACAACAAGTACCGACAGTGTTGTACACACTTGTCGCGTACTAAGGGATAAACAACAATTAGACAACTCTGGTCGGACGGACCGACCTGCTCTGATACCACTAATGTAACACCCCAAATCTACCCGATAAATTATACGCAAAATCAGAGTATAAATTCCAAACAAGTTCATTTGAGGTATCACATATTCGTCATTTCAAAAACAGTTACGGCTTATTTGCCTTCACATAGATACATAGCACAGAAATTTAAAACGATAATCAAATCATTACTAACAATCACTTTGTTTAAATTCAATAATTAACTCGCAGCGGAATCAACAAACTTCATAAATATTCAATTCAAGTCGTAGCATCATTGCACGGTAACTTTAAGTTACAATTTAAACCAAAACCATATAAAAATTCAGCAAAAGAAATAATAATTAAAACAATCGTTTTATCCCCCCGAGTGCTACGTATCAGAGCAAGACACCAACTCGACTAACAGCAACTAAAGACTTCATAAAATCACTTCAAAACTTCCACCGCTTTCTTGAGTACCTGTCCGTTTCCCACGGTAAGGTAAACATCATTCAGAAGGGGTGAGATATCGAAAGATATAAACAAAAGTATGATAATTAAAATATTAGATCAGATCATACGATTATCACCACCTTAAAACAACAGTTATAATAACATCTAGCAACAATTTATAACAACAATTATAACAACCATCAGCAACAACTATTATCACAATAATTACAATAATTATTTCGCAACTCAAACCAACACAACTTATATCAACATCAACTCATATCAACATTAACTTCGCAACGACTTAAAATGCAACACAACTATGACCATGCATGTGGTACCCAGGGCTTCAGCCCCCATCGCTAATTGCCAATTAAACCGAGGCATCAAGGCATAAGCCTTCGTCGCTAATTTGCCAATCCAGGCCGTCACCAAAATGCATATGTATATGAATGCAACAAACACATACAACAACAACATCATCGTCACAAAAGGCATAAGCCTATATCGTCGCTATACCAATAAATAGAGGTATACATCGTCACTGAAACATCCTTCAACTTCGCATAAAACAACAATAATTATCACCACAACAACAACTAATTTCATCGAATCAACACGACAAAATCACACCAAATAATCCATGGAAAAATTCATACACCTTAATCCCACATACAACCATCATATTTCTGGTTATATAATTCGAACCACACCCTTACCTTGGTAAATATGGACTCTTTCACCATAGCTCTAAGCTTTTCTCCAAAAGAAATCCTTTCTAACATCAACTAGAGACACACCTAAACACCAGTTCGGTAATCAGCTTATCAGACAAACTTAAAACCCTCAAAATCAAAATCGCTCCGGTCAAAACTTACCTCTATGAGTCAGGAACATTGTGTCCAAGTACCATAACGGTCCAACGGTTGGATTGAGAGATATGCCCGAATTCCCAAGGTGACTCTATGCTGAAACTTGCTGCGAAAATTAAGATTTCCTCCATAAATTTCTTCTTCTCTCAAGTGCTCCTCCCTTGTTTCTCTTCTCTTTTCTATTTTTCCTTTCTCCCCAAAAATAAGTTATGAAACTCCAACTCTAAAACCCTAATTTTCTCCTCTTACTATCTCTTTTCTCTTAGTGGGCTTAACCCATAATCCATCTATTACGTTTCTACTACTAAGGCCCAATTAATTATATCTCTCATACAACTTAATTAACCCAAATAACACAAACACACATACAATTAAATATTTCAAATAATTATTATATCACATAATAACTAAATAAATAAACAATTAGTAAAAATACCAAATAGTATAATTACTAATATAATTAATAAAAATATTAATAAAATCGGGATGTTACAACTCTCCCCCACTTAGAATATTTTCGTCCTCGAAAATCTATACGACATCACCATACTTAACACATCCTTCACATCCAATCCTTTGATCAATAGACAACCCGATCACAGTTTAAATCTAGTACTTATACCATCAATCTTCTAATACGATTGCGACATAATCCATACTAACTTGCCAACCATTTTAGCAATATCTTGAAACATCTTACAACGTAGCAATAGCTACCACGTGCTTACATCTGGTTATACAATCTCGCTTCATCATCCTCAGCAACCTATTCAACACCAAACGCATACGCAATTCTTATTTCCATATTCAGATGTCCTTCGCTACCTAAGCACCAACAACTTACAACCGAATCATAACCGAGGAGTACAACTTCTCCCCCACTTAGTTCCAAACCAACTCCTACAACAAGAAATAAAAAACAACAAGTACCGACAGTGTTGTACACACTTGTCGCGTACTAAGGGATAAACAACAATTAGACAACTCTGGTCGGACGGACCGACCTGCTCTGATACCACTAATGTAACACCCCAAATCTACCCGATAAATTATACGCAAAATCAGAGTATAAATTCCAAACAAGTTCATTTGAGGTATCACATATTCGTCATTTCAAAAACAGTTACGGCTTATTTGCCTTCACATAGATACATAGCACAGAAATTTAAAACGATAATCAAATCATTACTAACAATCACTTTGTTTAAATTCAATAATTAACTCGCAGCGGAATCAACAAACTTCATAAATATTCAATTCAAGTCGTAGCATCATTGCACGGTAACTTTAAGTTACAATTTAAACCAAAACCATATAAAAATTCAGCAAAAGAAATAATAATTAAAACAATCGTTTTATCCCCCCGAGTGCTACGTATCAGAGCAAGACACCAACTCGACTAACAGCAACTAAAGACTTCATAAAATCACTTCAAAACTTCCACCGCTTTCTTGAGTACCTGTCCGTTTCCCACGGTAAGGTAAACATCATTCAGAAGGGGTGAGATATCGAAAGATATAAACAAAAGTATGATAATTAAAATATTAGATCAGATCATACGATTATCACCACCTTAAAACAACAGTTATAATAACATCTAGCAACAATTTATAACAACAATTATAACAACCATCAGCAACAACTATTATCACAATAATTACAATAATTATTTCGCAACTCAAACCAACACAACTTATATCAACATCAACTCATATCAACATTAACTTCGCAACGACTTAAAATGCAACACAACTATGACCATGCATGTGGTACCCAGGGCTTCAGCCCCCATCGCTAATTGCCAATTAAACCGAGGCATCAAGGCATAAGCCTTCGTCGCTAATTTGCCAATCCAGGCCGTCACCAAAATGCATATGTATATGAATGCAACAAACACATACAACAACAACATCATCGTCACAAAAGGCATAAGCCTATATCGTCGCTATACCAATAAATAGAGGTATACATCGTCACTGAAACATCCTTCAACTTCGCATAAAACAACAATAATTATCACCACAACAACAACTAATTTCATCGAATCAACACGACAAAATCACACCAAATAATCCATGGAAAAATTCATACACCTTAATCCCACATACAACCATCATATTTCTGGTTATATAATTCGAACCACACCCTTACCTTGGTAAATATGGACTCTTTCACCATAGCTCTAAGCTTTTCTCCAAAAGAAATCCTTTCTAACATCAACTAGAGACACACCTAAACACCAGTTCGGTAATCAGCTTATCAGACAAACTTAAAACCCTCAAAATCAAAATCGCTCCGGTCAAAACTTACCTCTATGAGTCAGGAACATTGTGTCCAAGTACCATAACGGTCCAACGGTTGGATTGAGAGATATGCCCGAATTCCCAAGGTGACTCTATGCTGAAACTTGCTGCGAAAATTAAGATTTCCTCCATAAATTTCTTCTTCTCTCAAGTGCTCCTCCCTTGTTTCTCTTCTCTTTTCTATTTTTCCTTTCTCCCCAAAAATAAGTTATGAAACTCCAACTCTAAAACCCTAATTTTCTCCTCTTACTATCTCTTTTCTCTTAGTGGGCTTAACCCATAATCCATCTATTACGTTTCTACTACTAAGGCCCAATTAATTATATCTCTCATACAACTTAATTAACCCAAATAACACAAACACACATACAATTAAATATTTCAAATAATTATTATATCACATAATAACTAAATAAATAAACAATTAGTAAAAATACCAAATAGTATAATTACTAATATAATTAATAAAAATATTAATAAAATCGGGATGTTACATAATTGGTGTTTGTTATACATATATTGTTGATGTAAAATATGTATTTTATTGTGGTTGAGAAATAGCATAACTGTGTATGGCTATTGATTATTGTGGTGGTTGATGATTATGACATCTGGTTGATTTATGTGGGTGATAAGCATGTTATGGTTGACACATGCATTCATAATCATTATGTGACTGATCCTTGACGATGGTGGATCAGAGGTAGCTAATTCCCATTGTGTGGAATTAGTGAGTGGGTGTTGTCGTATCCTTGACGATGGTGGATCGGTGAGTTGGGTTATCCCAGATTTTGGGTACCACATGCATATAGTTGCATTTGCATTAGGTTACTTGTGTTATTATAACATGAATGGAAGATTGTCCAATGTTATAATATGTGATGATTGTGTAATGGTTATGATTTGTTTGGATGAATTATGGTGTTGCCTCTTGGTAATGTATTCTATTTGTTGTTGTGTGTTGATGAGTACTTCCTGACAATCTGAATATAATGAAATTGGATGAATAATGTGACTATGATGTGTTATTGTTTATGATTCGATAACATTTGTTAATTGTGAATGAGACTCACCCTTACTTTGATGATTTCTGATTGGCGAGTAGCGGCTTTTGGCTCGGTGAGGATTAGCTCATGAGTCAGTTTGTTTAGTATAGCGTTCGGTGTCATGCTCTGATATTGTAACACTGGGGGAACGATAGCTTAGAGTTTATGATGATACTCTATTGTGTTGTTACTGTATTAATTCTGTGGGATATTGCATAGATGATGTTATGCTTATCCGTATGGTGAATTTCCGCTGTGTTAACATGGGATGTTTATGTATTATGATGAATTGTTCCTTAGTGAAAGCATGATAATTGATTTATGATAATTTGTTTTAATTGGAATTGTGGCACCCTTGTTTTCATGTTTTACTCTGAATTATTTTATAAATTTCCGCGGGGTTTAGAAGGGTGTTACAATAGTGGTATCAGAGCAGGTCGGTCCGTCCGGCCAATTGTTGAGTCAGTTGAGTTGCGCGACAGTTGTATATGGTCGGAATTTTATTCCTTGGTACGCGACATGTGAGTGAATCACTGTCGGTACTTGGATGTCTGTTGCAGGTGTTGGATTGAAACAAGTGGGGGAGAAACTTCGCTTCTCGGTTATGTTTCAGTTGTAAGAAGATTGATTCAGTAGGCTGTTGTTGGCAACAGTGCGAGCGTTGTCGGAGTTTGTTGTTTTCCGAATTGAAGGTGACTTGGAATTAAGACTTCACTGGGAATTGAGTTGGAACATCTTGAAGGAAGATGATTAGAGGTAATTGACAGTTATTATAAGAGAAGAAAATTGGAAAGTTGCAATGTGTCAGCTCTGCTGGTGTGCTGCGAAGCTGTCAGTTGAGTAGCCTTACGACTCAGTGTAGCAACCTGCCCTAAAAATAAAGGTTTTAGAGTCGCCACCTATTCTGAAGGGCGAATAGGAAACCCTACGCAGATACGAGATTCGGGGTAAGTTATTATAATCAGGTTGAGGGAAGGTGTTAGGCACCCTCAACCCTTTCCTATTGGCTTTGAATCTAAGGTAACAGTTTAATGGCTAAAATGTTCAGGTTTAATGGCTAAAGAAATGAATAGGGGAAAATTGAGATTTTAGGGAGGGGGACTCGCCTTGGTTATCCAAGTGCCTACGTATCTCCTTAGGGAGAATCAGAGTCAACGTAGTTCGGGCACAAGGTTGTACGCCTTTGAATTTGATATGAATGTGTTGTCGGTATTTTGAATTAACGTTTCGCAGTTTTTTGAACAGATGAAAATCTGTGGTTTGTGGTTTGATGTGTTTTATGTTTGTTTGGGCGTACAACCCTGATTTGATATGGCACCGTTAGATGCGATGACCAATAGATTTGGTCAGTATAGCTAACGGATTAAGGGGCATTGCTGGTTACTCAGATCGATGGATTGATCGTCGCGGGCAGCAAATTAAATGTGTTTTGAATTTTATGTATTTTTTATCTCTCGTCTAAAGCGACTAATAGATTTAGTCGGGTCGAGGAGAGAATTAAACTTGAATCGATTATATTGTTAATAAATAAATTAGAATCGATTATATTATTAATAAGTAAATTAAAATCAATTATATTATGAATAAATTAAATGATCAAAAATTATTTCTCGTCTACTGCGACTAATGGATTTAGTCGGTTTGAGGAGAAAATTGGATTTAATCATCAAGGGAGAACAAACAATTAAATAATTAAAATTTCAAAAATTAATTAATTAAATGTTATTATTATTATTATTTTTTTAATTTGTAAAAGGGGTGTGTTCTACGTTTGGTGAGTGTTTTGGGGGGGTGTTAATATCAAAGGGCTAAGTCCATTAGGATTTGGGTCTGCTGGAATCAGGTACGGTGAGGGTGTATGGATCATTGTGTACGAGCAAAATCAGGGCTGTCTGATCTATATCCTACGGCCTGCATGCATTGGAGTTTGAGGGTGCGTGATAAAGCGCTTGCACAGAATCACGTTCTGATGCAGCAGCCAAGTGGCTATAGTCTTGCCACGAGGCATTCATCCGACGGTGGGGGGAGAGCTAACCCACAAAAACTCCAAACATCCCATTCACTTCTTCACCATTTCTCTCTCAATCTCTCTCCGTTCTCTCGTCCCACAGCCCAGAAACCCAATAACGCCGCCGTCGGCCACCCCTTAGCCACCCCATAAATCCAGTTTCCGATGAAGATTCTGATGAATCTTCATCGTCTCCGTCACCTATGTTCTTAGACTCACCCAGGTCTCAACAATTTCAACCCTAAACCTTAAAATCCTAACCTAAAATCTCCAGAAAAACGATAATTGGTGGGACACGCATGCATACGCAACACAATTTTAAGCCATGGGTTCTTAGATCTTACCTCTTCAGAAATTCTCCGTTGGTTTACGTTTACTCTTCGATTTTGATCTAATCCCCTTCTCTCTCATTTCAGGTACGATGTAATGTCCAGGGATTTGAAGGCTTCACGCTTCAACCTAATCCTCTCGTCTTGCAAGTATGAAGGCGATTAGTGCTTTGAGTACTGAGTTCAAGTCTGCGCCTCCACCTCCTTTCCTGAAAAATCCCCCCTTCATCTGATTTTTTCTTTTCAACTTATAGCATTAGGGTTAGTTTTCAATTAGGAAATTATTGATTTAAGTTATTTCATTCAATGTAATTGATCCCCGATTCTCTTTGTAATTGATTCAGATTCAAATGAACAATTATATTTGATTTGTTAAGTTTTGATTCAGATTTGATTAAGATTTGATTGTATTATTTGAGTGATTCATTCCATGGGCCTGGGTGAGAAATTGGGAATTAGGGTTTGTTGTTTGGAGGAGGCGGCCGCGAGGAAGGAAGGTTAGGGTTTGGCTGCGCAGTGAATTGCTGGAGAAGGAGGTGAACAGGATCCGGGTCGGTTCTGACCCGGTCCATTGCCTGATCCATTTGACCCAATACCCAAAATTCGTGGCCCAACTGACTGATTCATTTTGGCCCTAATTAATTAGATTATTAATATAATTAACCAACCTAATTAATATTCTAACTAATCACCTAGTAACTAATAATAGACATAATTGATAGTTAGCCATGATTCAATAATAATCCTAATAATTAATGATACTAGTATACTAACCATAATATATCACATATATATACAACAACAAAAAATGGTTAGATCATAAGTTTGTTTTGCAAATAATATAAAAGGATAACAAAAATGGTAACGTGATGAGAAACAAATGGGCTTATTGGGCCCTAAATCTTCTATTCCTAAAACACACCCCTCTACCTTCTTTTCTAATAGGCCAAAAAGAGCGGGCCAAGTATCAATTGGATTTTATATTCACCTCTATTTGTTTTAATCAATTTATACGGGAATCTTATAGGAGAGCGAGTTCAATAATAGATATATTAAACCCTATGGCTCCTAATTTTTGACACTCTTAATAAATTGACAGATGCAATTTGAATCGGGTAAATTTTGGGGTATGACAGCTGCCCCTATTTAATTACCTTGGATTGACTGGCGTGAGAATACGCAGGTCTCACGCTTTTCAAATCGAAGAGTTATTAAATAATGGAAGACCCCTAAATTTACCTTGTGTCGATTGTGAGAGAAGGGAATCGTCCTGCTAAAGCCTGAGACTTACATAGCGAGGACTCGCAGTTAGTTGTGTAGAAGATTGCTTTTTGTAAATGCATATGTATCATGTGTATGCATATGATCCCGTATGATGTCGATGTATGAATGTTTACATATGTAAATGTTACGTGTATGCACATGAGTATGTATGTATGGTAACTCCCACGTCTTATCTCCTTATCACCCATTGAATTTGTTTCACCATTTTGAGATGTGTGCGAATCCTTGTTCGGATTGTATTTGGGGAGAGATGAATTAATGTCTTACATAAGACTACCTGAAGAGGTTTCTTGAACACGGTATATCAATGACTGATGTGACGGAGATTAGGCTTCAAACAAAGCTCGGGAAGAATTGTCTTAGAGAAGACTCACTGAGGAAACTCTTTGAAAGAGCAAGATGCGTCTTTAGAAAAAGATTGGATAAATTTTTGAAGGGTATTACCTAAAGAGGTTGAGATATGTCTTAGACAAGATTATCCAGAAAGGCTCCTAATGAGGGTGTGAAACGTTTTAAACAAGATTACCTAGAGAAGCTCCTAAAAAGATATGAAACGTCTTAAACAAGATTACCTAGAGATGTTTCTAAAAAGATTTTACCTAGAGAAGCTTCTAAAAAGATATGAAATTTCTTAAACAAGATTACCTAGAGAGGCTTCTAAAAAGATATGAAACGTCTTAAACAAGACTACCTAGAAAGGCTTCTAAAAAGATATGAAACGTCTTAAACAAGACTACCTAGAAAGGATATGAGATATCTCAAACAAGATTACCTGGAAAGGCTTCTAAACGTCTTAAACAAGATTGACCTGGAAAGGCTCTTAGACGGGAGATGGTATGTCTTAAACAAGCCTAACCTAGAGAGGTTCCTATAAAGGATATGAAGCGTTTTAAACAAAACTATCTAGAAGGATTCCTATAGAGGGGACGATTCGTTTTAAACAAAACTACCTAGAAAGGTTCCTATAAAGGACATGAAAGATTTTAGACAAAACTACCTAGAAAGGTTAGGATATGTCTTAAACAAGACTGCTTGGAATGATTAGGATATTTGTCTTGGACAAGACTACCTGGAGAGGTAAGAAATTCTTTGGTTGCTTCTGGGTTGTCTTTGAAGAAAGACCTGGAATGTATATGTTGAGATTGAATCGTTGATACGATCGTATTTGCGCTTGTAATGTGATGATAACATCCTCTTGATTATGAAGTGACCTGAAAAGGCGAATGTTGAATTTATGCAATGTTATGATGCATGTGTCATGTAATGAGATTCTCAAAATAAATGAGAATTATGTATGTACGACGACCCCCACTGTAGGTCGTAAATAATACAGGCGTAAGAAGGCCAATTACGCAGCAATGCTCCCCTGTCATGCCACAAACTTGATATGCACTGCCCCAGTATTTGAATTCCTGAAATATATGCCCCAGTCAATAGGATCCTTGATTGTATGCCCCTATAATCCTTACTATTTTGCCCCTGTTTAGGAGAACCCCCTAGATGTGGTTCACCCGGTTCAGGGATCTTTATTAGCAATGATCGCCTTTGATTAACCCAATCCCCCTGATGCTAGGTATTGATTCGAATGTGAAGCAGATGCTTTTCAGAATTAGTCATGCGTCTTGGTCGTGTCCGATGGACAGAAATTCGCTGAATACTCAGAATGAGATGATATCTTCTATGAGATTATCTGAAGAGGTTCCTGGAAAAGATATGAGATTGTCTTGAACAAGATTGTGCTTTAAACAAAGCTCGGGGAGTCACGTTTGCAAATAGGGTCAAAGAATCCCAGAGAGGATAAAGACTATTTTATGGTGTTTTTAACAAAACTCAGGGAAAGACATTTTGAAAAAGATTACCCTAGAAAGGATAGGAGACCGTCCTAAAGAAGACTGTACCTTAAACAAAGTTTGACACGGTTTATAGGAGAAATTTGAACATGTCTGAAAAGATTGACGGGTGTCTTAAAGAAGATTACCTAGAAAGGTTCCTGGAAAGGATGAGAGATATATATTTTTTTTTTTTGGAGAATATTACCTGAATAGGAATATCTTAAAGAAGACTGAAAAAGTTAGGAGACGTCTTACAGAAGACTACCTAGAAAAGGTTTTTAGAAAGGAATATGTCTTAAAGAAGACTATCTGAAAATATTTCTGAAAAATGACAAGAGACACCTGGAAGGGTTTGTGGAATGTGTCTTAAAGAAGACTATTTGAAAAGGGGCTCCTAGAAAGGATAATAGATACTTGAACATGTCTTAAAGAAGACCACATGAACAGATTGAGAGATGTTTTATAAAAGTTCCTGGAAAGGACATGAGAGTGGTATTGACAACATTTGATACTGAGTGACCTTTTGCAATGTGCCCCCCTAGTAATGGACTTGCCCCATGGGCTATTCAGCGTCTTTGAGAGATTCTATGGATCCTGATTAGATTGCCCCATGTAAATGGGATGATGACGGGTTATGCCATGTGTACACATTAGCCATCCCAGTCATGCGCAAGAGATGTTTCTTTTTTTTTTGACAAGCTTTTAAAAGCTACTTCATCAGTCAGTAGGATCTTTAGCCATTAGCCATGCCCCATGCAACTTCTCCCTGATGTTAACTCTTAAATCTGTATAGACAAGTGTACTTTATAATGAAATGCAAATGCATACGTCTGTCTTGAAAGTTTGAAAACATTTTTGAGTAACACAAAGTTTTTTTGTTTTTTTTTGTTGTAAGAAAGTGATATCAACCCAAGAGTTATAGTAGACCTTAAGGAGTCGGGATACCTTTAGTAACGACATGCTTTCGAACTAACCATGCTTCAGTTAGGACTTTTAAGGGTTGTAACGTGGCCTGGTTCACGGTTTAAAGAAACAAAAGATAGAGGCTCAACGTTTATTTGTACCCATCCCCATCTTCGTGATGTTCTCCAGTCCTATGCTCAGTTGACTATGTGTTTAGTCTCCAAAAGAATTTGGGAATTGTGACATTGGCATTTATGATGGTTCAAAAACCAAAGGTTTATCTGCAAAGGCAGTCATTCTCCTTTTTTGTAATTTTTCCTTTTGTCGAAGGTACATAGTAACCTTTTTTCGACTTTGTTATCCCTAACTTTTGCCTGAAATGTTTGTTTTAAAATTGCAGTCAGCGGGATGCCCCAATGTTGCCTAAGTCTCCTTAATAGGTTTTGACTCAGCAGGCTTTTGCATTGCTTTCTCTTTTTTTTTTCTTTGCGGATATTGACTGCCAGGCTTAATCATGACGGAGAACCATCGGTGGTTATGTTCAAAGGAACAGTTTGGAATAATTAAGTTAACTGAACAGCTACCCTACCCCAGGTTATATATTAAGGGTTTTATTTTGTATGAAGGAAAACTCCTACTTCTTTGGGCTCAAAGGGGTTGACGAGGGATTAACATCCTTATATCTCCATTATTTTAGGGATTGAACAAATGCCTGTACATCGTCAACACGGTCTGTTCGAAAGCATAGTGTATGAAATTATGGTATCGTTTTCGTCATTCTCCCTCAAAAGGTGTACGACTTTAATCGAGAGTTGAATATCACAAGGAAGAAAACCGAGTAAAAACACAGTTTTAAATATAGTGAGAACACTAGGAATGAATCAAGACAAACGTAAGCAATGCATTAATGATTTTTGAAAAAGTACATAGCATATGACATAAGACTAATGTTTAAACAAACAAAAAGAAATTGCAAATGGAAACAAAACTAATGAGCTAAGAAATCCTCCTTCTAGCCTCCTATGGTGTTAGACTTGCTAGGATCTTCGAACTCAATGAGCCCTTCTTCAATCAAATCTTGGATCTTGTGCTTCAATGGACCACAATCCTCTGTATCATGACCAGGACTATCTGAATGATAAGCGCACCTAGCATGATGCTTGTACCCGGGAGCGGGGTTAGCTGGAGCTGAGTATAGAGGCAGCAGTGTTACCAGGTTCTGACTGAGCAGATGTTGCAAAGCTTGAGACAGCGGCATGTGCAATGGGGTAAACAATCGTTTTGGCTTGGACCTCCAGGGGCGTTGGCCACCCTGTTGTTTTTGCTGATCCTTCTGTTGTAGTGTTGGTGTCTGATTAACCAGGATCGCTCCAATAGTATTGGGTTCCTTTTTTCCGTCGTATGACTTCTTTGGATGATAGAAACCTGAGGGTGCCCCTTGTATCTTTCCATTTTTGATCCCATCTTCAATTCTCTCACCAATGACTACCAAGTCCGAGAACCCTGAAGATATGCTTCCGACCATCTTGTCGTAGTACGATCCTTGCAAAGTGCTCATAAATATGTCCACCAGCTCTTTGTCCATTAGGGGAGGTTGGACTCGAGAAGCCATTTCCCTCCACCTTTGGGCATACTCCTTGAATGATTCATCCTTCTTCTGTGACATGTTTTGTAATTGCATCCGATTGGGTGCCATGTCCAAGTTGTATTTGTAATGCTTTAAGAAGGTGTTGGCTAGATTATTCCAGCTTCTGATATAGGATTTCTCCAGTTGCATGTACCAGTCAACCGATGCTCCACTCAGGCTATCTTGGAAAAAATGCATCATCAACTTTTGATCTTGAGCATAAGCAGCCATCTTTCGCACATACATGCGTAAGTGATTCCTCGGACAAGAGAGTCCCTTGTACTTTTCAAAGTCGGGTATCTTGAATTTATGAGGAATAGTCAAATCCGGCACCAAGCTCATTTCATAGGTATCCACATCGAAGACATCATATCCTTCCATTGCTTTCATCCTTTCTTCCAGCGCCTTGATTTGTCCATTCTCCTTGGAATTCTCCCCAGAATCAGCAGAGGTCATCTTTGGTTGAGGGACTTGATCTGTGTCATTAGTGTCCCCATACTGTAGATCCAAGTAGGCCTCATCCCTAAGCGGATTGTTGATTGGAATGCGAACTGTGCGAGACGTCCCTTCTTTCTGAGTAGTAGGGATAAATCCTTCTTGAGAGGCCTCCCCCTCTTCATGAGTTGTAATAACCCTTTTTGAGGAGTGAGCTTTTGCCTTGTGAGGGTCATGACCCTTAACATATCCTAACATTGGGTTGCCATCCTTAGGTATCTCTTCATACTGATCATGAACTTCCTTAGCTTTGTCTTGCTTATCTTTGAGGTCTTTCATGAAGCTCAGCACTTGGGCCATTCCTCCCTGGAGGTCTTCAACAGTACCCTTTAGTTGGGTCATTTCCTCACGAAGGGCGGCCTGATTCTGTTCCAACTGATCCATTGATTTCTTCTGCTGAAATCGTGTTTGATAGTATGGTCGGGATGTTAGGTTATCCTTCCCAATGGTCCCTTGCTCTGGAGATAGAAGAGGAATCTTCTCTTAATGTCATGAAAATGATGTGTATGCCATGCATGATATGTATGATATCCTTTTTTCTTTCTTTTTTTTTTTGAATAAAATATGATGCAAGAATGCCCCTGATGTATGATGAATGGAAAAAGAAATAATAAATAAAAAAAAAATGATCAACACATATATATACATATAGCACATAATCACATAAGTTCATAGGTTCGACGTAGCGGCTCTTGGGAGCCAACCTTTTTATAGGGGGGTTCTAGAAGGTCTCATGGGGTCGTTCGTAACCTCCGAGACTTTTTGTCTCTTTGGATTTTGGAACAACTCATTGGTCCATGAGGTTCGAATTTTAGGGGTTGGTTCCCAGAGAGATCAGCTAAATACCCAGTCCAGCCCTCAACAAGGTCGAGCCTCGTATCAGACCTTTCCGGATATTCAACCCACTCTGAGTGGAATTATAATAAGACTCGTAGGCGATGTAATTCCCCTCTGGTCATTATTATAATTCCCACGCTTAGGCATAACAGCAATTTATATACAACCCAAAAATGCAATAAAAATAACAAATAATCAAATATTTAATTAAAATTGCTATAAACAATTTAAATTGTAAATAAATAAATAAAATTAAACAATTTAAATATTTATATAAAAACTATGAACCATGGAAATTGCAAATAAATATCTAAATAAAAATTTAAATATTAAATATAAAAGGAAAGAAATAAAACCTAAACCCTAATTTTGGCAAATTTGCCAAACCTTAAAAAAGTTCGCCAAAAACCTAAAAAAGTTTGCCAAAAACCTAAACCCTGCCAAAACCTAGGAGCATAATAATTCACCTATAGTGTTTTCCCCAGCAGAGTCGCCAGCTGTAGCAACCTGCCCTAAAAATAAAGGTTTTAGAGTCGCCACCTATTCTGAAGGGCGAATAGGAAACCCTACGCAGATACGAGATTCGGGGTAAGTTATTATAATCAGGTTGAGGGAAGGTGTTAGGCACCCTCAACCCTTTCCTATTGGCTTTGAATCTAAGGTAACAGTTTAATGGCTAAAATGTTCAGGTTTAATGGCTAAAGAAATGAATAGGGGAAAATTGAGATTTTAGGGAGGGGGACTCGCCTTGGTTATCCAAGTGCCTACGTATCTCCTTAGGGAGAATCAGAGTCAACGTAGTTCGGGAACAAGGTTGTACGCCTTTGAATTTGATATGAATGTGTTGTCGGTATTTTGAATTAACGTTTCGCAGTTTTTTGAACAGATGAAAATCTGTGGTTTGTGGTTTGATGTGTTTTATGTTTGTTTGGGCGTACAACCCTGATTTGATATGGCACCGTTAGATGCGATGACCAATAGATTTGGTCAGTATAGCTAACGGATTAAGGGGCATTGCTGGTTACTCAGATCGATGGATTGATCGTCGCGGGCAGCAAATTAAATGTGTTTTGAATTTTATGTATTTTTTATCTCTCGTCTAAAGCGACTAATAGATTTAGTCGGGTCGAGGAGAGAATTAAACTTGAATCGATTATATTGTTAATAAATAAATTAGAATCGATTATATTATTAATAAGTAAATTAAAATCAATTATATTATGAATAAATTAAATGATCAAAAATTATTTCTCGTCTACTGCGACTAATGGATTTAGTCGGTTTGAGGAGAAAATTGGATTTAATCATCAAGGGAGAACAAACAATTAAATAATTAAAATTTCAAAAATTAATTAATTAAATGTTATTATTATTATTATTTTTTTAATTTGTAAAAGGGGTGTGTTCTACGTTTGGTGAGTGTTTTGGGGGGGTGTTAATATCAAAGGGCTAAGTCCATTAGGATTTGGGTCTGCTGGAATCAGGTACGGTGAGGGTGTATGGATCATTGTGTACGAGCAAAATCAGGGCTGTCTGATCTATATCCTACGGCCTGCATGCATTGGAGTTTGAGGGTGCGTGATAAAGCGCTTGCACAGAATCACGTTCTGATGCAGCAGCCAAGTGGCTATAGTCTTGCCACGAGGCATTCATCCGACGGTGGGGGGAGAGCTAACCCACAAAAACTCCAAACATCCCATTCACTTCTTCACCATTTCTCTCTCAATCTCTCTCCGTTCTCTCGTCCCACAGCCCAGAAACCCAATAACGCCGCCGTCGGCCACCCCTTAGCCACCCCATAAATCCAGTTTCCGATGAAGATTCTGATGAATCTTCATCGTCTCCGTCACCTATGTTCTTAGACTCACCCAGGTCTCAACAATTTCAACCCTAAACCTTAAAATCCTAACCTAAAATCTCCAGAAAAACGATAATTGGTGGGACACGCATGCATACGCAACACAATTTTAAGCCATGGGTTCTTAGATCTTACCTCTTCAGAAATTCTCCGTTGGTTTACGTTTACTCTTCGATTTTGATCTAATCCCCTTCTCTCTCATTTCAGGTACGATGTAATGTCCAGGAATTTGAAGGCTTCACGCTTCAACCTAATCCTCTCGTCTTGCAAGTATGAAGGCGATTAGTGCTTTGAGTATTGAGTTCAAGTCTGCGCCTCCACCTCCTTTCCTGAAAAATCCCCCCTTCATCTGATTTTTTCTTTTCAACTTATAGCATTAGGGTTAGTTTTCAATTAGGAAATTATTGATTTAAGTTATTTCATTCAATGTAATTGATCCCCGATTCTCTTTGTAATTGATTCAGATTCAAATGAACAATTATATTTGATTTGTTAAGTTTTGATTCAGATTTGATTAAGATTTGATTGTATTATTTGAGTGATTCATTCCATGGGCCTGGGTGAGAAATTGGGAATTAGGGTTTGTTGTTTGGAGGAGGCGGCCGCGAGGAAGGAAGGTTAGGGTTTGGCTGCGCAGTGAATTGCTGGAGAAGGAGGTGAACAGGATCCGGGTCGGTTCTGACCCGGTCCATTGCCTGATCCATTTGACCCAATACCCAAAATTCGTGGCCCAACTGACTGATTCATTTTGGCCCTAATTAGTTAGATTATTAATATAATTAACCAACCTAATTAATATTCTAACTAATCACCTAGTAACTAATAATAGACATAATTGATAGTTAGCCATGATTCAATAATAATCCTAATAATTAATGATACTAGTATACTAACCATAATATATCACATATATATACAACAACAAAAAATGGTTAGATCATAAGTTTGTTTTGCAAATAATATAAAAGGATAACAAAAATGGTAACGTGATGAGAAACAAATGGGCTTATTGGGCCTTAAATCTTCTATTCCTAAAACACACCCCTCTACCTTCTTTTCTAATAGGCCAAAAAGAGCGGGCCAAGTATCAATTGGATTTTATATTCACCTCTATTTGTTTTAATCAATTTATACGGGAATCTTATAGGAGAGCGAGTTCAATAATAGATATATTAAACCCTATGGCTCCTAATTTTTGACACTCTTAATAAATTGACAGATGCAATTTGAATCGGGTAAATTTTGGGGTATGACACTCAGAAGAGGTTCAGCTGCAAGTTTGCGAAGAGGATTGATGTAGTAATGTTCCAGAAATTGCGCTTCGGCGATGAGAAGTGTTGCTCAAGTTATAATAATGTTTGGAAGTAAAGAGATATGATAAGGGGCTGTTTGGAATGTGATAGAGTTGAAGAGAATGAGTTTTGGAGAGAGATTTTCGTAAGCAAAACGCAGGAAAATTGCTGAATAGCTGCGGAACTTCGAAAATTCATAACTGGAGTTCTGGACATCCGAATTGAGTTCCGTTTGAAGCGTCGGAAAGCTAACAAGATGAACCTTGTTATAAAAACGGTTGCAGCAGCTGTAACATAATTAATTGTGACAGGATGACGTTGGAAGGAGGCGAAGTTACGGTTACTCTTGTTCTTATAACTAGACTTGTTTATTGGTACTGCACGGGATGTCAGTGTCAGTGTTGAATGGATCGAAGGAATACTTGGAAGGTTTTTTGAGAAGTAATTTTAAGAATTGAATTTACCAATTGAGGAGTTTTGGATATATCGTATAGAGTGTCGCTGCATGATGTCAGTGTTGCATTTTCGGGCAATGATTGGAAAATTCATATCTTGGGTTCCGAGTGTCGGATTAATGTGCCGTTTGAACCTATGAGGAGAGATTATGAAGTCGGTTATGGAAGCGTGAAACTTGTTGAATAAGAATGCCTACTACCGCGATTGTTTGAAACGACGTGGAGTAGAACATGTTGTTGATGAATAAGTCGATGAGATGTTCGGTCACAAAGATGATTTGAATACCGATGGATTTTAGTGAATGAGTAAATTAGTAGTAAAGATGGGACGAACTTTAGAACCCTTGGAATCGTATTTGTGATGGCAAGGTAACGATAAGTATAAAAGAAGAATTGTAGGGAATTTCTAACATTTGTTGACGTGAGGAAGACTTTGTTGAGATTCCGAGTGGGATGATAATTGGACGTGAAGGATGTAATAGAATTTGGACTAAAACCACGAGTTATAAATGTTGTGCTATTGTGTTGCGTAGGAAGTCTTTAAATATGTCGGTGCTAAGGATGAATGAGTTGGATTTAATTGGACAATTTAGAGACTTGAGTTGGTATGTGAAGGTGATCCTAATAGTGTTAGATTGAGTATGCTAGAAGATGACTAGTGGTATTCTTAACGAGATTAGAGAAGGTCAGAAAGATGATGTTGAGTTGATCGATAGGTTGACTTTGAATTACCAAGGTAAAGGCGGTGAATTCAGAATCGACGGGAATAATATAATGAGGTTGAGTGATTGGATTTGTGTCCCTGATGTTTTGAGCTTCAGAAGAATATTCTAGAAGAAGGACACCATAGTGAATTATTGAACTATGACGATGCTAATAAGTTTGGGTGCAAACTCGGAAATGGACACTATTATGTAGTAACGACGGTTTATGCTTAAATATGATTTTCAACTAATATTGACAAATTTAGGACTTGATCACCCTAAATCTCTTGTTGGTAGTAGATGGAATCATATAGAAGAGATAAGCTTGTTTTGTTACCTTAATGGTTTAAGATGTGATGAATACTAAGCCGTGAGAATAATCACTCACTATGTTGTGTGAACTTATGAAGAAGTGAATATGAAAGAGTGCAACATGGTGGATGATGACTTAAGACGGGTAATCAGAGTCGCGCAGCGAAAGTGTGATGTGGAGTAGTGTTATGAGTACTACTCGCAGGAAGTAAGGAATTAATATGTCGGAAGCTTACATAGAGAATATGTATTGATCTATATGTTGGATTTAGAATCTAGTGGATGTAAGGATGTCGTGTCGAAGAATTATAACTCTTTTGAATAATTACCGAGATGATGAATATGTTATTACGGTTGTACGTAGTTAACGAGTATGTATTCGGTGAAATTAAAACGAAGAGTTGATGCTATATGACGTTGTAATAGTTTTGTGTTGTTGTTAAGGGGTTATTGTAGATTCTAGATATTATGAGGAATTATACTCTATGAAGGGAGGAATTGATTTAATTCTTAGAAAAGAGCGAAACTCAATTTGAGTTGTTTGTAAGAAATGGCGCATTGAGGCTGATGAGCGTGATTTTAATTACTTGTGTGCACTCGTTCCGATGGCCAGAATGTTTAATAGATGTAGTAACTCAGGAATTTGTTTTTGAGTGCGAGTAAGTATTACTGAGTGGTAAATTGGTACCATGAATGATGAAGGATGATTCTTGAAACGAATGAGTAAAGAGAGTCGGAATCGGGTAAAACTCAGAAATCTATTTGGTATAGATGATTGTGATGAGTAGTCAGAGTAGTGCGGAAAAAGCGGAATGTAACGTGTTGGATAATTACTGGCGTGATTTAAGAGGAGTCAGATAATTGGAATTCAATGGTATAGAAATATGAGTATTGAGTTTCTTGAAGGAAGCGGTTGGTGAAAAGAGTAAGTATTACATTATCACTCAGATGGAAAAGTGTGTCTAAGGTTGGTATGTTTGGTAGGTGGAATGCATTACTGTATTGTTGATCAAGTGCGATCATACTATAAATTGTGTAATTGTATTACTCGTTTGTTGAGCGTATTGTATAGGTTGTACCTCAATGTTCTGTTGTTGTTAACCTTTTGGAGATAAAGCGAGTGGTATACTTTTGGATAGTCAAATGCGACGCAAGAACTGAGATTTGAATGTATGAAACATGTTTCCTGTTGGTTATGTCAGATGGATTTTTAGGGATTGACTGATGGTAATGTTAATTGAGAGCTGGAGACTCAGGTTAAGGACTCTTATACGAGCTGGTTACTTGAGGTATGTTTTCGAGGACGAAAACTCTTTTAGTGGGGGAGAGTTGTAACACCCCATATTTTCTAATTTTAATTTAATCGGAAATTAAATTATTATTTAGAATTATTTGGTATTTTGTTGAATTATTGGAAAATTGTGGATTAAGGGCCATTGGGCTAGAATGGTGAGATTAGTAGTATGGGGGTGCTAAGGGAGTAAGCCCATTACTAATTATTTTATGTTTTCATAAAATAAAGGAAATAAGGAAAATTGGGAAAAAGGAAAAAGGAACGTGAAAAGCAGAGCAAAGGAGATGAGAGATTGGAAAGCTGATACGTGAAAGAGGAATAGAAGAGGAAGAGGGCTAATCAAGATCTTTGGCTAAGGTAAGGGGGGACTCTTCCGGTTAATATCTTTTATCGTATTATAGATAATAGGACTGATTTAGATGCATTGTTTGTGTCAATTGGTTGTATGATGGATTGGGGTTTTGGGATGATTTTGAGGAGAATTATATGATTTGATGAATTGTATGATTATAGGATTGTTATGATTAAATGATCCTCTTTAGGTGTTATATTTGTGTTTTAACATGTATGTGGCTGATATGGTGGTATTTGAGGTTCATAACATAACTTGGTTTGGTTTTGGGGATTTTGGGGTAAATCCCGTAATGCTGTCAAATGCGATGAAAGCCCTGACTTTTGCCAGTTCGCGCCGCGAAGGTAGGTGCGCACCGCGAAGGCATACTTGTTTTCTCGCATCGCGCCGCGTGCATAGGTTGGTGCCGCGAACGTGTTTGTATGCTTCAGGTCGCACCGCGAACTTTGGTTGCGCCGCGTGCTGTAGCGATAACTGTTTTCTTGTAAAAAGTTAAAGATGTGTAACTTTCAAACCGTAAGTCCGTTTTAGACGCCGTTTTGGACGTTGTTCCTTAAATTGAATGTTCTACCATATGAAACGAATAAAACAATAACAACTTGATTTTATTTTAAAAAGTATCATTTTCTTCAAATGTGGTTTATTCTGGTTTTGCATAGCTGATGAGGTGCAATGGTTGTTGTGTGCATAATTGAATATGTGCAATGATGTATGTTGTGATAATGTGGTTGCTTCTGTTAATTGTGCAAATGGGTGTTGTTCATGGTAAATATGGTTATCATGTGTTTTAAGGAATGATGAGGTAAATACTCTGTCGTTGATGAGTTGCTTTGTTGTACTTGGTACATGATTGTGAGGGGTGTTATCGTTGTTGCACTGTATAATGAATGATTTACCTGTTATGATGTTGTGGTTGTAATTGGTGTTTGTTATACATATATTGTTGATGTAAAATATGTATTTTATTGTGGTTGAGAAATAGCATAACTGTGTATGGCTATTGATTATTGTGGTGGTTGATGATTATGACATCTGGTTGATTTATGTGGGTGATAAGCATGTTATGGTTGATACATGCATTCATAATCATTATGTGGCTGATCCTTGACGATGGTGGATCAGTGGTAGCTAATTCCCATTGTGTGGAATTAGTGAGTGGGTGTTGCCGTATCCTTGACGATGGTGGATCGGTGAGTTGGGTTATCCCAGATTTTGGTACCACATGCATATAGTTGCATTTGCATTAGGTTACTTGTGTTATTATAACATGAGTGGAAGATTGTCCAATGTTATAATATGTGATGATTGTGTAATGGTTATGATTTGTTTGGATGAATTATGGTGTTGCCTCTTGGTAATGTATTCTATTTGTTGTTGTGTGTTGATGAGTACTTCCTGACAATCTGAATATAATGAAATTGGATGAATAATGTGACTATGATGTGTTATTGTTTATGATTCGATAACATTTGTTAATTGTGAATGATACTCACCCTTACTTTGATGATTTCAGATTGGCGAGTAGCGGCTTTTGGCTCGGTGAGGATTAGCTCATGAGTCAGTTTGTTTAGTATAGCGTTCGGTGTCATGCTCTGATATTGTAACACTGGGGGAACGATAGCTTAGAGTTTATGATGATACTCTATTGTGTTGTTACTGTATTAATTCTGTGGGATATTGCATAGATGATTTTATGCTTATCCGTATGGTGAATTTCCGCTGTGTTAACATGGGATGTTTATGTATTATGATGAATTGTTCCTTAGTGAAAGCATGACAATTGATTTATGATAATTTGTTTTAATTGGAATTGTGGCACCCTTGTTTTCATGATTTACTCTGAATTATTTTATAAATTTCCGCGGGGTTTAGAAGGGTGTTACAAAGCACACTGGTCTATATAGATTCAGATGTTTTAACATAAGGGAGAAGTTTCATGGGGCATGGCTAATGGCTAAAAATCCTACCGACATGCGAAATAGCTTTAAAAGCATATCAAAGAAGAAATATCTCTTACGTCTGACTCGGGTGGCTAGTGTACACACAAGGCATAACCCGTTGTCATCCTATTTATCTAGGGCAATCTAATCAAGATCCATGGAGTCTCTCAAGGACTCTGAATAGCCCATGGGGCAAGTCCATTACCTGGGGGCACGTTGCAAAGGTCACTTCATATAAGATGGTGTTAATACTATTCTCACATACTTTCTAGGAACCTTTTTAGGTAATTTTCTCGAAAACGTCTCTTAATCCTTTCAGACAATCTTCTTTAAGACATGCTCAAATATCTATTATCCTTTCCAGGAGCCCTTTTCAAATAGTCTTCTTTAAGACACATCCTCTCGTTCTTTCTACAAACCTTTCCAGGTGTCTCTCGTCATCTTCAGAAATCTTTTCAGATGGCCTTCTCTAAGACACACTCCTTCCTAAGAATCTTTTCTAGATGGTCTTCTGTAAGACATCTCTTAACTTTTTCATGTAGTCTTCTTTAAGACATCCCTTACCCTTTTCAGGTAATATTCTCTAAAAATATCCTTCATCCTTTCCAGGAACCTTTCTAGGTAATCTTCTTTAAGACACCCGTCAATCTTTTCAGATAGTTTTTCTTAAGACATGTCCATGATTTCTCTTATACCTCCAAGAACCTTGTCAAACTTTGTTTAAAGTACAATCTTCTTTGGGACGGTCTCCTATCCTTTCTAGGGTAATCTTCTTCAAAATGTCTTTCCTCAAGTTTTGTCTGAAACACTACATTCCTTAAAATAATCCCCTATGGGAACCTTTTGACCTTCTTTGCAAACGTGCCTCTCCGAGCCTTGTTTAAAGCACAGTCTTGTTCAAGACGATCTCATATCCTTTCCAGGAACCTCTTCAGGTAATCTCCTAGAAGACATCATCTCATTCTGAGTATTCAGCGAGTTTCTGTCCATCGGACACGACCAAGACTCATGACTAATTCTGAAAAGCATCTGCTTCACATTCGAATCAATACTTAGCATCAGGGATATTGGGTTAATCAAAGGCAATCATTGCTAATAAAGATCCCTGAACTGGGGGAACCACATCTAGGGGGTTCTCCTAAACAGGGGCAAAATTTCGAGGATTACAGGGGCATACAATCAATGATCCTATTGACTGGGGCATATCTTTCAAGAATTCAAATACTGGGGAAGTGCATGTCAGGTTCGTGGCATGACATGGTAATATTCGAGTTCCCTCTAAGGATATTTCCTTCAGGATAAATGTTGCGTCTCTCAAAATTTCTGATATTGGGGAAATCACGCTAGTATCACACAAGGAGCATTGCTGCGTAATTGGTCTTCCTACGCCTGTATTATTTACGACCTACAATGTGGGATCGTCGTACATACATAATTCTCATTTATTTTGAGAATCTCATTACATGACACATGCATCATGACATTGCATAAAGCTAACGTTGCCTTTTCAGGTCACTCCAGAGACAAAAGGATATTATCATCCAAATACGGTGCAAATACGATCGTTTCAACGATTTAATCTTAACAATTTCGATGCTTCATTCCGAGCCTTTCTTCAACGGCAATTCAGAAACAATCAAAGAATTTCTTACCTTTCAAGGTAGTCTTCTCCAAGATGCTTATCAACCTTTCTAGGTAATCTTCGCTAAGACCTTTCTTAACCTCTCTAGGTTAGTCTTGTTTAAGACATGTCATCTCCCGTCTAAGATCCTTTCCAGGTCAGTCTTGTTTGAGACGTATCTAGGTTAACCTCGTAGTCTTGCTCAAGGCGTATCGTATCTTTTCTAAGAATCTTTTTAGGCCAATCTTGTTTAAGACGTTTCATATCTTTTTTAGGAACCTTTCTAGGTAATCTTGTTTAAGACGTTTCATATCTTTTTTAGGAGCCTCTCTAGGTAATCTTGTTTAATACGTTTCATATCTTTTTAGAAGCCTCTCTAGGTAATCTTTTTAAGACATTTCATATCTTTTTTAGGAGCCTCTCTAGGTAATCTTGTTTAAGACGTTTCATATCCTTTTTAGGAGCCTCTCTAGTTTAGTCTTGTTTAAGACATATCTCAACTTCTTTAGGTAATATTCTTCAAAAATTTATCCAATCTTTTTTAAGACATACTTTGTTCTTTCAAATAACTCTTAGTCAGTTTTCTCTAAGACAATTCTTCCCGAGCTTTGTTTGAAGCCTAATCTTCGTCACATCTGTCAATGATCTACCCTGTTCAGGAACCTCTTCAGGTAGTCTTATGTAAGACATTACTCCATCTCTCCGCAAAGTGCAATCCGAACTAGGATTCGTAAACATCTCAAAAGGTTAAACAAATTCAATGGGTGATAAGGAGACAAGACATTGGAGTTATCATACATACATACTCATGTGCATACACGCAACATTTACATGCGTAAACATTCATACATCTACATTATACAAACAACGAGGTCACATACATACGCATTTAGAAAATAATATTCTATACAGGTAAACTTGTCCGAACCAGGGCAAATGACTCCTATTGATGCAGGCGAACTTGCTAGAACTATAGCAAGTAATCCTTCTGGGTCGCGCAAAGTACGAGAACTTACTAAAACTATAGTAAGTGGGGTTCATAAAATGCGAAAGCTTGCTAGCACTATAGCAAGCTGATCACACAACTAACTGCAGGTCCGCGCTATGTAAGACTCAGGCTTTAGCAGGACATTTCTTTTCTCTCACACTCGGGCACAAGGTAAATTTAGGGGTCTTCCATTATTTAATAACTCTTCGATCCGAAAAGCGTGAGACCTGCACATTCTCACGCCGTTCGATTCAAGATAATTAAATAGGGGCAGCTGTCATACCCCAAAATTTACCCGATACAATTTACATCTGTCAATTTATTAAGGGTGTTAAAAATTAGGAGCCATAAGGTTTAGTATATCTATTATTAAAACTCGATCTCTTATAAAATTCCCTAATAAATTGGTCAAATTGAAATAAGGGTGTAAATAGCAAATCCTTTTAAATAACACTAGGCCCATTCACATTCTTTAAAGCCTTTTATAAGTATTATTTTTTCTAAAAAAAAAGGGAGAAGAGTTAAGTTAATATTTATTAAGATGTTAGCATTATTGTTAACCATTTATAAGGTTGTCATATTGATTTTAATATTTGATTATTATTAATCCCACTGTTATGATTTATTAGTGTTTTGTTATTAACCCTTATAATTAATATCAATTAAATATTACTACTAATTAGGATTGTAATATTACGGTTAATTATTATGATTATTCAAAGTATTATTTTCAATGATTATTCAGAAGGTGTTAATATATTTTGTGATTAACTTTTTTTAATATTTATTAATCGGGTTAATTAGCTGATGGGTTAATTAATATTAAGTGAAGTTAATGGTAATGAAATGGGCCAAATTTGATATTTCTTTGGGGCTAAGGTGGCGTACTAGGCCTAACCGGGTCAGGGTTGGACCGGGTCAGAACCGACCCGGGTCCTGTTCATCGTCCCCTCCTCTCCACGCAAACCCTAGCGCCCTCCAACTCAATCCTCAGTGCCGCCCCCTCACCAACTAACCCTAATCTTCAATCTTCAATCCAAGCCCAAATCTGTGAATCCAGAGCAAATCCCAACAAAATGCAAATCGAATAACAAACACAAGCAATTCAGAACAAACATCAAATGCAAATCAAATCTAAACTTAACAAAATCGAAATCTGATTTTTATTAAAGATTCAAATCATTTACAAGATACAAAGGATAATCGAATCAAAATATAAATGAAATAACCTAATCTAATCTTTCTAAACTAAGATCTAAACCTAACTATAAATCAAAAAGAAGAAATCAGATGAAAGGAATTTTCTGGGGGGGGGGATTTTTTGCTGGGCGCCGTGACGAACACCGAAGCCCTTGGAGATTCAAAGACCTGGGTTTCATCCTTAGAACCCTAATCTCTTGAGTCGAACCACCCACCTAGCTACCTGCGCAGAAAGAGGAAAAGAGATTAGGGAGGAGAGCAAAGATACTAGAAGAGAATCAAAACGTCAAAAGGTACAAATCGATCTACGAAGCTTATTATCTTTTATCTACATGTTTGGATTTGAGGTTTATTAGGTGAATCTGAGTTTCGATTGAGGATTAGGGTTCGGCTTTAAGTTTCTGGGTTTGGTTTGCATGAGGGTTTGAATTTTCCGGTTGAATATCAACCGGAAAACTGGGCATGCACGGTGGTTTGTGGTGGGAGTCGCGGTGGTTTGTGGTGTTTTCTGGGTTGTTGTTTGAATGAGGGGAGGACGAGAGAGAATAGAGAGAGTGAAGGAAGGAAAGAACGAGAAGAATGAGGGGAAGTGGGATCTAGGAAGTGAGCCTTTTTTGTTCCTTTTTTCTTTTTGTCATTTTTTTCCTTCTAGCCGTTGGATCGGAGCCAAGTGGCTTCACGATAGCCACTTGGCAGGCATACTGAACATGATTCAGTGCCTCCTCCATTCCATACGCCTTCCCTCAAGAACACATGCAGGCCCTTTGATCTGCTTAGATCAAGATCCAACGCTCCAAAACCTGAGCGCACACCATAGTGCCATGAACACGCCCCCACCCAAACACATGGATCAAAAACCTTAATGGGCTCAGCCTGTGACTTTTAAATCCCCTTAAATTACTGCCCAAGAACAATATACACCCCCCTTGCAAATTAAAAAATAAAACTTAATTAATTAATTTTTAATTATTTAATTGTTTGTCTTCTTTTGGTGATTAAATCTATTTTTCTCCTTGAACCGACTAAATCTATCAGTCACATTAGACGAGAAATAATTTCTGATTATTTAATGATATAATTGATTTTAATTTAATTCTCTCCTTGACCCGACTAAATCCATTAGTCACATTAGACGAGAGATAAAAAATATATAAAATTTAAAATACATTTAATTCGCTGCCCGCGACAATCGAATCTATCGATCTGAGTAACCAGCGATGCCCCATTAATCCGTTAGCTATACTGACCAAATCTATTGGTTATCGCATCTAACGGTGCCATATCAAATCAGGGTTGTACGCCCAAACACTTAAAACACATCAAACCACAAACCACAGATTTTCATCTCTTCGATACTGCGAAACTACGAAGGTAATTCAAAATACCTTTTCAAAACTACGAAGGTAATTCAAAATACCTTTTCAAAACTGCGAAACGGTAATTCAAAATACCGTCAACACACTCATATCAAATTCTAAGGCGTACAACCATGTGTCCGAACTACGTTGACTCTGATTCTCCCTAAGGAGATACGTAGGCACTTGGATAACCAAGGCGAGTCCCCTTCCCTAAAATCTCAATTTTGCCCTTTTCATTTCTTTAGCTATTAAACCCCTAATATTTTAGCCATGAAACTGTTACCTTAGATTCAAAGCCATAGGAAAGGGTTGAGGGTGCCTAACACCTTCCCTCGACCTGATTATAATAACTTACCCCGATCTCTAAACTGCGTTGGGTTTCTTATTCGCCCTTCAGAATAGGTGGCGACTCTAAACCTTCAATTTTAGGGCAGGTTGCTACACATACCAACTACAATGATGGTAGACCTACAGACTAATGCATATACGTATGCAAATAACACAATGACTATTGCATCTCTTCTTAATCTATACTTAGCATTAGGATCTGCTATTAGTAATCTTACTCGAATGGCACAATCCCAAGGAGGATTAGGATATGTCCCCCGGGTTATGATACCTTTAATTACTAGTTCCCTCTTGGCTATTATGCAGCAAATAGATGATAATAACCATGATATGGTCAATATGTTGACCCAAAAAATTGATACTGTGTTTAATCCTTTGATCCAAAACACAAACCATACTTATCAATAATTGGCTCATCAAATGAGTCGAATTGTTGACTTCTTTGTTTCTCCCTATACTCTTATTCGACCAGTCCCTCAAATTCAAGCAATTAGGGCAATTATAAATCCAGGAGTTACAAAGAATCAAGGTTTTCCTAATAACCAAATGCACACAAGCTAACCAAATGAAGGTTTTCCTCTGGGCCATCTCTCCCTAAGTCTCATTAGACATTTTGAGATATTGTTGATGTTATTGACTTAAAATTGCTCATGTTTTAAATTTTTTGTTACTAACCATGAATTTAGAAATTGCAGGTCTAGTGTTGTCTTGTTAATCAACTAATAGAGAAGCATTCTGGTTTTTTTTTAATTTAATATTTTTATGAAATTGTAATAATTTGTATTTTGTTTGGTATTTTATAATTATGAATAATTGATGTTTTTATTCCTAATGTATTACATAAATTGATATGTTAGGCCAAATTGTATGTTTGGGCCAAAAATAAAACATATTGTAGTTGTTCCACAATTAATTTAAGGAATAAATTGCTTAAAAAACTTTAAAAAATGATGGAGATTAAATTGTATGAATGGTCAAGTAACTTGGATTAACTTACTATGTTTACCCGTTTAAATTCAATTGTCAAAACCTTTATAAAATTTGGACGGAATTGGGCTTATATTCTCAAACCATGGTTTGGAATGGGTGGTGCTTGCGGTTGATCCGTTCAACCCAGTCTGTTGTCCACTTCTAGAGATAACATATATACCAAGCATATTTCGACTAATTGAGTGGCATATTAAATTCAAAGGCATGTTAAATTGCGCAAATTTAACTTAGAGGCTAACTAGCCAAAAGAAAAAATTACCTTGATGCATTTATATGCACCGCACTGTATATTGCATATGTCATTCAGTTCAGTGTTTTAAAAACCGGACCGACCGGTCAGATCGGTTGAACTGGAAACTGGACAGATAATCAGTCTGATTCAATAGCTGGATCGGGAATGTCATCGAACCGATCAAAACCGGTTTAAACCGCTAAAACCGGGAAAACTGGCGGTTTTTCAGAACCGGCGGTCTAAATGCATTTTTTTAATTTTGAATTTTATTTTATTTTAAAAAATTAAAGCGGTTTTAATTATTTTTAATGAAAAATTAAAATTAAAAAAAAAATTAAAAAAAATTAAAAAAAATTGTAGATGCGGTTGATTTTGTTACCGATGATTGATATTGAAGAAGGAGATCCCAATATTTAAATAGTTTTTCCTTTCTAAAATAAATTTTTAAAAAATAATAGAATTATTTTGTTATAAATTATTCACTTAGATTATGTTGCAATTAAACTTTGTTTGCAATTATACTTTGTAATTTTGTACTATTTTATTATGTGTGATACTTATGTTTAAAATTTGAATTTAAATTATGAAGTTGAGAATTTATTTTTAATATGATATTTTATAAAATTTAAGTGCTAGTTATTATTTGTAGAGACTGAATCATCCGGTTCGACAAGTTTTATATCTATATAATTTTGTTATAACGACCGATCTATTCAACTGAGTTATCCGTTTTAACCCGGTTCAGACATGCGGTTCGACCAGTAACCTAGTGGTTCGATCAATAAATCAATAACTCAATATCCACACTGATTTAATGTACGGTCTGTTTTTAAACACTTATTTAGCTAACAAAATGTTTATGAATTCATACAAGTACAACTAGTCAAAAACAAAATAACATTTGCACACCAAATGATAATATGCATCAATATAATCATATTCTAATAAGTAAACATTTTATCATATACGGCAAACACGTACAAACGTTATTTTAGAATTAAAAACAAAATAAAATTGAATCGAATTAAACACATTTTAATCAAATAAAAACATATTATATCATTATATCATTATATAAACATCAATATACACAATAATTTATATTCTAATGATTCAATCAAAATCAAACTCTAATACCACTGAAGAGATTTAATAGTTTTTTAAAATTAATCCTCTTAGTAGAATAATTTTGATGAATAAATCTTGATTAAATCATTAATCATGAATCAAACACGAAGTAAAATTTCTAAATTACCTTTGAAGTGTGTTTTATCTTTTATTACGAATGATAGATGATACTGACTTCTCTACATAGTCCACATGGATACAAAATGAAACTCACTGCTAACCGTCTTCTGAGAAAATTGACAATTAAGATTGATAAGAAAAAAACTCATTTATTTATAGAGAACCGCCAAAATTTAGGAGTTGTTTTATTACTCCAAATACCTTTATTTGTTTCTTTCACCACCTCCCTGACTGATGCATTGTCATCATCAAAAAGGGGGAGAATGTGGAACCTTGTTTTGCATGTTAACTTCTAGGAGATATGTCTTTAATGAGGACAATAACTTTTGATGATGACAACTAATGTTTAATGATACAATTATTAATGACAAGTCAAGCATAAACGGTTAAAGCGGTTAAAGATGAAATCAAATTATAAGAGTTTAATGGACTTTCCTCTATGATGATGGCAACCAAATATAATCTAACTCAAGTCTCATCTCAAATGTACTCAAGCAAGTGTCTACAAGAAAGAAAGCATCTTACCAGACCTAAGTATGTGAAAGTCTACCTCGACATGCCTGAGTGAACATATTGTAAATCATAAGGATATTTTCGTAAAAGTACATGGCTAAATTACACATACACAAACATAAACTTGTTTTCAAACATATTTTTCTTCAGTAAACATTTTCATAATTACTTTGAAGTCAGGTGAATTAGGAGCTGTCAGAAAAACTCTGGGAGAACTTTTGTCTCTACCAATCTATTGGCACCCTTCCAATTGATTGGAAGAGTTAAAAATGACTCATAAGAGGTTAAGACAACATCTTAATGATGAGTAACGGCTAAATATATTTTCCTTCCATTTTTAATTGTTAATATATTAGCTTAGGCTAACTAATCGATTGGTACATATTGTCAATCGATTGACAAGTCATAAAAAGCCTTAAAAACTATTCATTTTTTTGTCAACTTCTAGCCTATAAATAGAGGTTCCTGTCCACTCTTTTTCACATCCAAAAAACGTGATTTCATTTCTCACTTCTCACACTCTTTCTCTAAAAGTTCTCTTGTTTACTTTCTCTCACTAAAAGGTTAATCGTAGTGTTTTTCGAGAAAGTCATTTTCCGAGTGAGGAAGTTGTAATCATAGAAGGGTAGTTTTGTAAGTTCACCAAATAAGTTTATTTTTAACTTGATTGTACATTTTATCCAATTAGGGACTGTTTGTTTGGGTTAGAAGCTAAACCCGTAAAAAGCTTTTGTTTGGGGATTATGTGATCAAGTCTCCGCTTAGGTTCTTGGCCAGTCCTTGATAAAATCAAGTTTAGGTTCAAGCTTAATCCGTGATAAAAGCTTGTTTACGTTCGAGATCATCCCGGTGTTAAAATCTTTTGTATTAGCTCGATATAAAACTAAGTTTTGGTTCTTGGGCTTAACTCGATATTAAAAGCTCCACAAGGTTCAAGATTAGCTTGCGATAAAATCTTTGTTTGGAAGCTTGAAGACTAGTCGTTCCAAGTTTCTTGTGGAAAAGAGACTAAACGCTTTGATCCATCATTTGGATGGAAGACTCTCCGCTTTAATTCTCGTTTTGTTGTTTGATTGAAAGTTAGCCATAAACTTCATTTTCCTTGTATAAGGGTGTTCGAGAGTTCAACCTAGTAAAAACTCTTACGTTTATTGAATACTCTTAAGATCAAATCTTGGAGGGAAAGACTAAGTCGTTTTAGAAGGAACCTATATATTTCTTGGTGTTCTTTTCTCTTCCTTTAACTATTTATTTTTTGCACTTTATATTCTGCAATCTTATTTTTCCTCTTCTTAATTATAAACTTTTTTTTTTTAAATGTTTTCAAACACTAATTTTGAATCGAAAAGTTTTTCAAATTCAAGTTGTTCTGAAACACACAATTTACCTTCCCTTCTTAAGTGTGAATTCACATGTTCAATGCAGTCAAAATTTCAGTAGAGATCGTTCCAAGTGCTTGAGTACCATGAGGATGAGGAAGCATCATTACCCACTAGAATAGGGACACACGTCACACACTTAATGTGAAACATTACCTTTTACAAGAAAGGTATTCAATGCACTTGTTTCCAATTATATTGACGTCTCATTAAGGCCATTCATCTTCTCAAGCTAATCAACCAACCTAGAGTGTATACGACAAATCCTCGTTACAAGGGCTCAGGAGAAACTGATATGAACGCTCACAAGACTCAATATAGGAGGTTCAAAGGAGAAGCGAATGAAGTGAGAATAAGGAATAAGTGTTCCTCCGTTCTCTTTTAATGCATGTAACCCCTGCCCCTAAGGCATCACCCACGGTCCAAATCAATTAAAATGATGTTTGCACTACCCACTACACTACTAGCAGACAGTTTTAAGCGCTCCCACTATATAAGAGAGAAAGCTCGTCATTCTTATGTACTCAAATCTTCACGCATCCACACATTACTCATTATTTTATCAATGACTTGAGCGTTAAAGTGTTAACTTTACGGATCAATCTTTTCTCTATCATATAAAAAGTTTAAATTCAATCTACCAAAAGACTACCTCGTCATTTCACCGATGATCACTATCTCTAGTTTTGATCCAGAAAAACAAATCGTAACTGTAAGCATAAATTTCTTTTATGAATTGACAAAATAGTTATTTGTTTAAAACAAAAACTTTTTCCTATGACTAGGAATTACCAAAATCATTATTATTCATAAAAACAAAAATAAAGAGAGAAATGTAAATGTGCATATACATTATAAACCAAGAGATCGTAATGCTTTCGTTTATCTCTATCTCTCTTTTTTTCCTTAAGAAGCGAGAATTCCTTCCAAGTGGTGGTACATATAAGACAAATCATATCTGTCTAAAAACTTGTAATATAGTGACAGTGAGAAAATAAATCAACTCATCAGAATCTGATATATTTTAACACATAATCCAAAAAAATATCTCACTATATCAAAAACAATATTTATTGGAGGATATAACTGACCTCATGGGATTATATCTTTGTTTGAAAAATAGAAAAGGACATATCTATTCACACTTCTCATGCCCACATGCACACTACATTTAAAATATTTTTCTGACAATGATTCATCAAATCAATGTTACTTATCATCACATGACGGTTGCACCTCTTTCATTGATAATAATATATAATAGCAATGCTCAATTGTTGAGCTTGTGGGGAATGTATTGTTTGGTAGGTATTCCATTTCATTAATTTTCATATAAATGGAAAAGGAAAAGATATCTTTTGAAAATTTGGTATTGATGCAATAGTTATCTATTGTGAGACTTCTAATTCATATTGAATTTGCATTTTACCCTTTAGGGTAAGGTACCTTTGTGGTCCATTCATTAAAGCATCGACCAATATAACTCATAGGTGAGTGAGAATATTTTCTTTTCTTTTCTTGAACTATTGGTATTCTATAATTAGATTTAAATATTGTGAGTAAAAAATATACCAAGAATACTTTATTTTTTTTTATAGTAGGTTATCTATCTCAAATTTGAATTCTCCCAAAGTTTTTTTTGGTTACACCATTTGAATACTTTATTGTTTATTATGGTGGTTTATATTTTGAATAGGAAAATCAAATTTTAAAATTAGAAAAATGAATAGATTGATCATAACTAATTTAAAAGTGTTTTAAATACAAGAGTTATAGAATTTTAAATAAAATGAAATTACCAATTTTAATTTTCTTTTAAAAATTAAAATACATAATTTTTTTAAAAATATTTTTATGTTGAATATTTAATATGTATTTTTTTATTTAAAAGTATTTTAAATTTAAATTTGATATGCGAGCCTTAATTTCAATCTAATGCTTATTTTATTGCTTAACTATTTTTTTTGTAAGCAAGAATTAATAATAGGGAGAAATAAGGGTTCTTCAATAAAATTATTCTAAATTGTTTGTAAATTTAGAAGTTTGGAAATTAAAAAAAAAAAGCATAAGTAATACTCCAAAATTTAATCACTCCCACTTAAAAATATAAGTTACAGAGAAATGCTTCTTTGAAGATGGATGAAGAGAGTAAGCCTAAGTGTAAAGGGGGTTAGGAGTTAGGGATTTCCATCCTTCTAACTAAATCAAGATGTAAGTTGCTTAAAGATGTTTTGGGCATATGGTATGACATTGTGATAGCAAGGTATAGTGCTTCTATCGTCGCCTCTCTTCTAGGAAAAATGACACTGGAGTTGTGATCTATTTCAACTTGATAGAAATGTGTATCTTTTCTTGGGTCCAAAGAGATTGCGCTTTTGATTGGTTTGTTGATGGTCTATTTAGGAGAGTAGGGTCAGGTCTTCAAACTTTCTTTTGGAATGATCCTTTATTAGGATTCATACCATTAAAGTTCAACTTCTCATATATGTTTTCTAACTTTATTCAATCAAATGGGATAATGGGAGAGATTAATAAGGTGGAGAATTAGGACCTGGCCAGGAATCTCAAGTAGATAATATCGTTCTTTCTTAGAGAGTTACTTTTGTGTGAAAATCTCCTCTCTATGTTGTGAGATGTTATTGTCTCTCTCATTAGAGAGAGAGAGAGAGAGAGAGAGAGAGAGAGAGAGAGAGAGAGAGAGAGAGAGAGAGAGAGATAAATGGATTTGGAAGTATGCACTAAAGATTATTTCTCAGTAGCCTCTACCTATCATATTTAGTTTGTTGGTTCTTTCCTGTCTTTTACCATTGAGAATTTTAATTTCTCCTTTATCTAGGAGAGATTGACTCCTTCCAAAGTGTAGCTATTCTCCTAACAGTTTTGGCATGATATACTTAATTATAGAGAGAACATGTATAAAATAGGGGTGATTACTGATCCCTGGGAAATACCTTATCCTTTCTACGTAGATTTGATTAAGTCGATGTTCCATCTCTTTGTCATGTGTGAGTTAGTTTTGTATGTATTTTATAGGATCTTCTAGTGGTTGGGTTGGCATGTGATTCTTTCTAATGACCATAGTATCTTTTTAGTCTTTCCTTTATTTAGGCGGTAGTATCAAGTCTATGAGGGATTTTGTTATGATCTGACACATTGCAATCTAGACTATTTGTAAAGTCTGTAATGATGTCATCTTTAATGGTGTTACAAGAATCGTGAAAATGTGGATGAAATAGTACTTTTTGCCTAGAATTGATTTTTAAACATATTATAGGTGAACTCATGCATGTACTTTGATTGACTTAAGAACCATATCCTCTACCTTAACCAATAGCAGGTCAAATATTTGCCTTGGTTGTGAAGGTAGATTCAGGTATATAATTTTTGTTTTCTCTTGGTTCCTTTTATTTGGGTCCCTGGTAACCCTCTTACGCTTTAAGATTATTTAATAGTTTTCACCTTCTTATTATTACACTATTTTTCCATTTAAAAAACTTAATTTTATTGTTGTATAAATGTGGCATTTTCCTTTCTTATGATGATTAATTTTGTTGTTGTTCTAGACTTTTCCAAACTCTCCCATCAATAATATCACTAGTTTGATTTAGTAAAAAAATAAAAGTTAGATCCTATAATAAAAAGTGATAACTCACATTTGTTGAAAGATTATTTAGTTTAAGCATTAGTAGTTAAACCTCGCCTCACACGTGAATAACTAGAATGATAGATTTAAAAGAAATATACATCTTAATGAATCTCGAGAAGGGGCAAGCATCTGTAATGGGTCAAAGGTTCACTAAATAAGTGAGAGAGACACACCCCATATTCGTTTAAAATCTTTAAAAAAATTGGTATATGAGTCATCTCACTTATAAAAGGTTTATGTTTTCAAGCAATGTGTGACTTCAATTCCAGACTTGTATCTCAAATGTTTTTCTCTCAAGTGTGAGTTTATTCACTGTGTTCTCCCTTAAGCAAAAGCTCTTTATTCATATACACTTGTAGTGTCTTTAACACCTTTACCACGTACGTCACAAGCACTTCAACAAGACACACTACCAAACCACCACCAAGTCAAAAAGACTTTTGATACAAGGATATAGTCCCTTAACTCGGACCATTGTCTCTAATACCACTAATGGGTCATGAGAAAGGGGAAGCATCTTTATTGAATCAAAGGGTAACACACGAGTGAGAAAAACACCATATATTTATTCAAAATCTTAAAACATTAAGGGCCCGTTTGGTGCGCAAGATAAGAGACAGGATAAAATATCTGTATCATATCCTATCTCAATCCAGTGTTTGCTGACACAACAGGATATGATAAATTAATCCTGAAACTTATCCTATCATGTCTCACTAGTTCAAATTGTTATCCTGAATATGAGCTGGGTTAGAATCCGGCAGGATAGGATAAGAAAATGATTTACTAATTTACCCCTATAAAATATAATTTAAAATAAAAAATTAAGTATGACAAAATATAAATAAAAATTAATTTGATATTAAATTAAAAATATTAAAAATTAATTTAATAAAAAAAATTAGAACATTTAAAAATAAAATAATTATTAAAATTTAAAAAATATGAATACTAATTTTGTTTTTTTATCAAATTAAATATATGTTCTTACAAGGATAATTTTGTCATTTACATACTTTATATATATATATATATATATATATATATATATATATATATATATATATATACACTTTCTGGTATCATGTGTGAACCAAACAATGATATGATAAGTTTTATCATGTCTGTATCATATCCTATCATTATCCTGCTTGATATCCTATCATGTCTCTATCATATCCTGCGCACCAAACAGGCCCTAAGTATATAGATTCTCACATTTAAAAGATATTAAATCTCCACTTTTTAAAATATTATAAAACTTTCAACTCACATTTGTTTCTCAACGTATTTAATATTCAATATTTTTGATGAAGACGTAGTATCCCTCTTATAATCTTAAAACATTAAACTCGTTGGTGTTTCACACTTCTATGTATTAAAAATTGAAATTTCAAACTTTAATTTACAATGTAAATAATTTAATATTTTTGATGAAGATGTAGTATCCCTCTTATAATCTTAAAACATTAAACTAGTTGGTGATGTAACTTCTTTCTTTTAGAATTCAAATTTCAAACTTTAATTTGGTGCTTTCACTTCTATGTTTTAAAATTCAAATTTCAAACTTTAATATGAAATCTAAATAAAATCTAAAACAAATATTACAATCATCATTTTAACTCGAGTACTTCCAAATGTTTTGTCTTAACCCAAAAAAGAATCATTTCCTAATAGAGAATCTTTGTTATCTTTTAATTCTATACCATAAATTGAAAAACATTTAAATGGTCCAGCTTTCCCTAAAAGAACAACACATAGAGTACAAAACAACAAACATTGCATTATTGATCCATAAATTCAAATAGAGAACTCAAGAAGCACCACATGTTATTAATGATAAAATTATTGTAATCCATGTCCAAATACATGGACCAAATACTCTTAGCTTAAACTTAAAGATCACTTGAAAATTACTTCTAATGAAGCAACACTTTTCCATAATAGTAGATATTTATTATTATTATTTTTATTATAACATTAATATTAGATATAAACTAGATTAATATATAAATGGGCATTGGACTCATTAAATGTCGTGGTGTAAATCCAAAGACAAGTGGTTGTTGGAAAATCATGGCTTCCATAGAATGGTGGTTTCAGCAATCATGGAAGTGACCACATAGGGGTCCATGTTGGAAGCTGGCCTTCTATCCTCAAAGTAACCTTTCCCTTCTTTTTCTGTGTCTCTTCCAACCCTAATTGAACTTCCACGGTTTGCCACACCCTACACCAAAACAAAATCTTCAAGTTAGATATTGCACATTAAATTATTAGGGTACAAAAATTTTAAGAATTTTTTTTAGATATAGAAATTTATTTACGAAATTGACTACTAAAAACATAGTGCGCGTATAGGTTTTTTAGTTAGGGTTTTTTATTTCGACTTACCCAAGAGAAGGTGTTGATATCGGCGGTTTCGTGTTTTCCGGTGAGACGTCTCTCATTTCCTTCTCCATATGCTGCAATATGTTCCTTGTGCCTTAATCCAAGCTTTTCAATGGCCTTCTTGATGACCTCATAGCCTCCATCTTCTCTCATTGATTTGGTGCTAAAATCGACATAGCGAGTATGAGTAAACGACTAATTAGGTTAAATTTGTTAAAATCGTGAATTAACTCGAAAAATAGTACGATTTTTCGAGTTTAGATATAAAGTTTGTGTTTTAAAGTATAATATTATACCTGAAGTTTGCATGAGCCCCAGCTCCATTCCAATCTCCCTAATAACATCAATGCAAAAAAATAAAAAGGTCAACATGGAGAAATAAATTATTCTTTCTTTTTCAACTTTTGGACTAAGAAAAAATTTTAAAAAATATTTGAATAAATAATAATATATATATTCTAACCGGAATAGGCTTTGGGTCAAATGAAACAACAACTCCAGCAATCTCTGTAATCCTCTGTAATATAAAATATAAAAATTTCATCAATATTTATAATTTATATAGACATAAACAAATTATATTAATCATATATAACCTTTCAAAATAGAAAATAAATCAATAAAAAATATAAATTAAATTACCTCTAGAATGTAACGAGCAGCCCATATTTCATCTCCAGCAGAGATACCAACAGAAGGGCCAACTTGAAATTCCCACTAAAAAGATTATATAATTAATTAAATTTTTTTAAATTATATACAAACAAAAATATAGTACTAAAACACACGAAAAAATAAATTATCGGCCGATATTATATTATACGAGCATGCATAACAAATCAAATTGGGCTTACCTGACCAGGCATAACCTCTCCATTGATTCCACTAATGTTGATGCCAGCAAAAAGACATGCTTTGTAATGTGCATCAACAATGTCACGTCCATAAGCTTTATCAGCACCAATTCCACAGTAATATGGACCCTGTAAATATACAAATGATTAATTATAACAGAAAATAAGCTTGAATAAGAGAAAAAAATAGAAAAATAAACAATATAGAAAAATAGAAAGAAAAAAAATTTTTATACCTGTTGTCCTGGGTAGCCACCAATAGGCCAACCTAGAGGCCAATTGATATCTTTCTGTAATAAAGTGTACTCTTGCTCAATACCATACCTGTTCATTTAATCAATAAATATTAACTCTCATTAAATATAATACTTGATTTGTCATTATTATAAGAAGAAAAAACTTTAAAATTGCATTAAAATTTATGTGATTATAATAAATATCTGAAACAATGAATCCAGCCAAAAGTATTTCATGAAAATTTGAAAAGTCAAATAAATATATCTTGAATAATATTTAATGAAATTTTGAAATATCAAATAAATATATGTTAAATACTACATTTAATGAAAACTTAAAAAGTCAAATAATGGTGAGTCTAAGTAAAATAATTAATGAAAATTTATATATAATTTAGTGTAATCACTGATAATTCAAATTCCCTATAGTAACATTAAAAGGCAACTATAAAAAATCTGCATTCACACATTCATGCATTCAAATATAGTTTATACTTGGTATTTCGATCTTAATAAGTTTGAAAAAATTAAATTTATTTTTTTAAATTGTGCGATTAAGATCAAACGGTTAATAATATCTTAACAGCGTAAATGCGAGACATACCATGGTACTTCAGCAGCAACATCAGGGTGACTGAAAATTTTGGCAGCATTGTATCTCTTGTTAGTTGGTAATGGTTCTCCAGCTGGGGTGTAAACATCACAAATCACCTAAATAATTTTTCCACAAAGTTAATACTTTTATACAAAAAATTAAATAAATAAATTTTCACAAACTGTGAAACATTTTCTTCATCAATTTATAAAATTCATAACCCAATAATTTCACACAAAAAAAAAATGAACAACTTACAAGAATATTATTCCCTCTCCTGAATGGGTCCTTGAAAATAGCTTGTGGACTTTTTCATCAAATAAACACAAAATACAAAAAGCAAAGAAACCCTCATAAGTTTCTTGGAAAAATCACTTATTTAAAAAAAGTGATTAATTAATAAGTGAATTTAATTTAATCATACTATAAAATAACTTCACTATCTTTCCCAGGTGCTTGATCTGTGCTAGACCCATCATAGTTCCACTTGGGAAGTTTTGCAGGGTCAGTCACTGGTCCAGGTAGAGTCTATATATTCAAAATCAAATAAAAAAAAAAATTTAAAAATTAGTATAATAAGTATAATAAAGTTTAATATAATGATTATTAATAAGCGATTAATAATAAGTGATTAATTGACAAAAAAAAATACCCTGGCTTTGCTTCTAATGTCTATGCCAGATCCACCAATCCTGTTCACAATTACATAAAAAAAATTGATTTTTAATTCAAACCATATAGTTCTAAAAGAATCAAACTTTATAATTCAAAAATATACTAGAATCTGAATGAATAATATATCTAAAAAAAGGTTACACTTATTTTAATTTTTTGAGTTAATCTTTATCAAAAAAATTCATATTACATAAAAAAAAAACAGAACACAAAAAACAGAGTACTCTGTTTCAGACAAAAAAACAGAGCATCCTCTGTTTTGAGAAGAAATGAAAAACCTTAAAAACTCACCATATGTATTCAGCAATGATTTTTTCTGTGGAATCTGAAAGGTTAAAATTGATGAGATCTGAAAGTGAAGACATGATAATGAAAAGCTTTGAAGGAAGAAAGAAGAAGAACACAGTTTTGATGAAAGATAGCTACAGAGGAATCTTTGGCTTTTTGTTATAAGAAAGTGTGAGATATGAACCTATTTATAATGAGTGATATGAAGAAAAAATAAATGAGTAGTGTGAAAATTAAATTATTTTTTTAGTGGCTTTTATCTTTTATGTTCTTGGAGAATCTTTTTATCTACTAGATGAATTGAATATTGGAAATTGGAATAAAATTATTGTTTATTTATTTTTTCTAAAAATAAATGAAATATAATAGATTATCATTAAGGCTTTTACTAAAAGAAAAGGAGCAAACATGATAACTTTGAATTTCTTGATGAATGTGATGAGAATAATTTGTGGTGTAGATATGATTCTGTTTTATAGAAAAGGAAATTTTGGTGAGAAGCAATGTACGATAGGATGAGTAAAAAGGAAGTGTTTTTTTTAATATAATTATTTAATTAATATGTGGTTGGTAGGATAGTTCATTTAACTAATATTTTGTGTTTTTGGTAAAAAATAAGAATTATAGTTAGTTTTATTTATTTAATTCTCCCATTATATAAAATAAAATTTCAAATTAAAGATTATTATATATTTAATTTGTATTCATGTATTTAATAAAAAAATTAATTACAATTTTGATTTTTTAAATTTGTCTTTTATATTAAGTTTAAACAATTTTATTCTCATTTCACTCTTTAAGTATTGAATGTTGATCAAATGGTCATTTTCTAATTTATATTTTTTATTTATAAAATATTTTAAAAGAATCATGTAATGTTATATTTGTAGGATTCTCATATGGCAATGACTAGAGGACGTCTAAAGAGAGGCGATGATAACAAACTTTACAAGATGGGGTATTGCCTCACCCTAAAGTGTTCTTATCACCCCATCGTGGAAAACGTTGGATAAGGCGTTTTGGGAGTAGAGAAAAGTCATGATCATTAACTAACCAATAACCTCTTTAGAAATATAAATTCAACAATCTACTATTGGCTAAGTCGGTGGTAACCCTTGCAAAGAGAAACCTAGGCTTCAAAAGGCCTATATAAATACATCTCCCTTGCAGGAAAAAAATACATATCATTACACCCTAAAGCATAACGCTTAGCAAGATCAACACGCATATGATCACACTCCTCACAAGCTTATACCTAAGCACATTAACTATCCATACAGTCTCTCACCTCACGTGAGCATGACTCCTAAAACCACCATAAAAACACTATCATACAGGGCTTCTTGTCGTGGTGGGCAAGCCCTAACCACTATACAACGTTATAAACCTACTAAGGCCTCTGAGTTTATCTGCTCTTGTAGGAGGAACATACACCTGTACCTTTGGACCAGTATTATGGTTTCCACCGTGGGGTCTCGGTAAAATTAACATGAGCCACACTCCTATTTTAACTCTCTTCATATTCCTTTTGAGGATGGTCAACATAACCCCAACCTACAATACAAACAACATTGTTGGAGGTTTCGTCGGTGGAGGTAATTCTAGATCCTTCTGAGGGAAATACGCAAGGTGGGTGTTATTAGAAAATGTAATATCCCCTGGCTTCCCCAGAAGCTCTCAAGGGAAATTAGGGTTAAGATCATCTTCTCTGAGGAGGATGCCCTTAACATCAACCCTCACGACGATGATTCCTTGGTCATCACTATACAACATGACAATTGGGATATCAACATGTTTTGATAGATCCTAGCAACTCTGTTGACGTCTTGTTTTATATGCCTTCCAGAAACTCAAACTCGAACTGAACGACATAAAAATGTTCAGTGGTTCTTTGAAGTGGTTATCGGGCAAACAGGTACAAATAATTGGCAATATAACCTTGGAAACCACATGTGGAGAGGGAAGAGACATCAAGGTGATTAACATCAAGTACCTCATTGTGGATGCCATATCACCATATAATATCATTTTGGGGGCGATCGAGTATGAACGCCCTGGGAGTAGTCATGTCAACCCTATACCTAACCTTAAAATACTCGCTCCCTGATGGGCGAGTCGATACAATCTGATGAAACCAACAAACAGCTCGAGAGTGCTATCAAAGTAATCTGGAGACAAATAGAGATGAGCTTGCCCTAGTTGATTTCCCTCCTTTTAAAGTTCCAAATACTCACTTCGAGTGTTAGGACCTCAAACCATACGCAGAGCGGAAATAAGGTGACGCTCATAAGGTGACAAAGATATGTACTTTGTTGTCCACGGAGGGGGAACGAGAACTAGTCAACCAACTCATTAAGAATGTTGACTCGTTTGCCTGGGCTCCCTCTGACATGATAGGCATAGACACCAAAATGGCGAGCCATTGCCTCGCCATCCAACCTTCCGCCAAACCAGTGGCATGGAGGAAGCAGAAAGTTGGCGAGGAAAAGAGGGTCGTCATTGATGAAAAGGTGGGGAAACTATCTAACGTGTAATTCATCACAAAAATAAAATATCCCACCTGGCTGGCCAATGTGGTTCTAGTACGGAAGGCTAACAATAAATGGCACAAGTGCGTAGATTTCACCGATTTGAACGTCGTCTGCCCTAAAAATCTGTACCCATTAAACATAAGGACACTATTCTTAAAATATTCGTAATCGAGCTTTATTGTGAAGCGAAATAACATTAAGTCTTAACATATGTATGAATATTAAGAGTAATATTTATACTTGATTTACTCACTGTGAGAATACTACATAGAATGTTATAGAAAGTGCCATAAGTTATTCTCATAGTGATATTGGTGTATACCACTCTTTGACTCGAAACCTCTATGAACCATATATGTCGAGTTGAGGACTTTATTGATGATCAAACAATATCTATAATCAGATTACCATAAAAACAGTTGATGGACTTCACAAAGCATGTTGAAGAACATGAGTGAGCTAGATGGGATTTGCCAATTTTGCATAATAGGATAAATATCTAAGGGCCCAATATTGAATTGGAAAAGGGTGACACGGTCTATGTCTTGTGTTCAATATAGATATAAGGGAAAAAAGGTAATTGTACACACAAGTATTATCACTTAAAGGTTTTGTCATATCACAAGAAATTTTCATGACTTGGGTAGCAGTGTTGTGTTTCTAGATATCGCTTACTATTTATCATATTAAATGTTTGATTTAATATAATTTCCAACATCACGAGAACCTATAGGTTCACACACATAAGTACAAAGAGATAGAATAAAAAAGGAACTCTGTAAGATATGTTGTACTTAAGAGAATTACAAAACATCGCAAGGTATTGTATGCTTAAGTGAAATACGATACACTATAAGGTATGGTGTGCTTAAGTGAGTTTTTTACCTTGTACACAAGTGGTTCTATAAATAGAATCCTTGTGCAAGAGCTTTCAAACTTAATTAAATTCGGTTTATGAAATCCTAGTTGTAATCTCCCTGTTCATCTCTATCTATCTCTCTCTATCTCTCATTTAAAGCATTTGTTCCTAGCAACTAGCACTGAGATTGAAGGCACTGTGTTCGTGCGTACTAAGTAGAGGCGTTGTTCTTCATTCAAAACTCGTGATCATTCCTCTGATTTTGCATCAAAGGTGCTAATCGCAACAAGAGGTAATCATTCTATCACTGGTCATGCATTATTCGTAATGAGCAACCAAAGGAACTTTTTAAATGTGATTTGAATCGCAATCTTAATTCAATGGACGCAACTATACCCTGAGATATTATGGTCATACCGCACCACTCCGTATTCCACCTCTAAGGAAACTCCATTATCCAATGTTTATGGGGTGGACGCCGTGCTACCTGTAGAGATTGACACGCCCTTGTGGCGACGATCTCAATTCAATGAAGATGTGAATAATATAGGTTTGAAGTGTGTGGCAGACCTAATCGATGAATTGAGAGAAATCATCTACGTCTGAGAATTTGCTACCAAACACAGGGCCATTAGAAGATAAAAGTTTAGAATTAAGCCAAGAGAAATTCAAAAAGGCGACCTGGTTTTGAAAGAAGTGGTTCTAGCCGTATATTAGGAAAACTATAACCTAAATGGGAGGGACTGTACCACATATTTTAGAAGCCTCCTCATGGAGCATAAAAGTTACAAGAATTGAAAAAATGCTATTCCCCATAACCTGGAATGTTATCCATCTTAGATATTATTGTAGTTAAATTATTTATATTTAATTTCTTTAATAAACATCATGTATATGTACCTATGAATAATTATTGAGTGATTTATTTTCCATAAGGATGTTTTTTATAACTATTTTATATGGTAAACTTCATGGTGAAGATCCTTGTCGACCCTCAAGAAAATATTTTTTATATTTGACTTTATGGCGAAGATCCTTACCCCACCTCAAGGTAACATTCCTATTATGGACTTCATGACATATATCTTACCCGACCCTCAAGGCAACATTTCTTATGCTAGGCATCATGGCAGAGATCCTTTCTGACCCTTGAGACAATACTTTATATGTTGGACTTCACGAAAAATGTCCTTGTCTCCCCTCAAGGAAAATATCTCTATGCTAGGCTTCATGATGAAGATCCTTGCTTCCATATAAGGCAATATGAATAAGCTATCCAGCTCCTCTCTTGAGGGACTTAGTGTCTCTCTGGGCGGGACCGAACTCAAGAATCACACCTAAGATGCACAACAAACATCTAGCCCAATAGACTTAATTGCAAGTCTTTCCTAAGGGCTCGCTGGAAGTCCCTCCCAAAAGGCCAGACGCCTCACTTGAAGGACTTATAGTATCATTAGTCAGGCTATATACAATTCTTCCTAAAGGACTTAGATTCTCCATGCTAACTAAACTCTCGCCTAAAGGACTTAATGTCTGCTCGGGTAGGACCAGACTTAATAATCACACCTATGAGACACGACACACATCTAACCTGATAGACTTTATCGCAGTTCTTACTTGAGGGATCGATGTAAGTCTTGCTCAAAAGGTAAGACGCCTAATTTGAGGGACTTGTAGTTTCATCAGTCAGGCTATATAATTTTTCCTGAGGGACTTAGATTCTCTAAGCTAACTAAACTCTCGTCTGAGGGACTTAGCGTCTCCTCGAGCAAGACTAAACTCAAGAATCATGCCTAAGAGGCACGACATACATCCATCCCGAGAGACTTGATCGCAAGTCTTGCTTGAGGGCTCGGTGGAAGTCTCTCCCGAAAGGTCAGACGCCTGCCTGAGGGACTTATAGTCTTATCATCCAGACTATATACAATTACGCCTAAGCGACTTACATTCTCCAGGATAACTAAAATCTTGCTTGAAGGACTTATTGTCTCCTCATGCGGGACATTACTTAAGAACCACTCCTTACTAGAGTCACTACTCGAAACCACAAGAACATCAGATGAGTCGAAATCATCTTGAACAATGGATGCGTTGCCATTATCCTTACCTCTATGATCATTCACGCGTTCAGGACACACCATTTTTGTGTGACCCTCTTTCTTATAATGATATCATCGAATACCAAATGCTTCGCTACTATAAGACTTTTGCTGATTTTTACCTCTCTTCTTGTCGAACTTACCATCATTTCGCCAGAATTTTCCCTTAACGGTCAAGCCTTCACCAACAATCGAAGGTTTATGCTCCTTTCGTTCGTTCAAGTCCTTAGAATACAGGACTGCTTGAACTTCTTCAAAGGTCATGGACTCCCTTCCATACAAGAGAGTTTCTTTGAAGTGAGCATGTGATCAAGGCAAAGTGCACAGCAGTAACATCGCTTGATCTTCATCATCGATTTTCATATCAATATTTTCAAGATCAAGAATCAGCTTGTTGAACATATCCAACTGTCCAGCCAACATGTTGTCTTCAATCATCTTGAATGAAAACAAAGCTTGCTTCAGGTAGAGTCGATTTACCAGCGATTTGGTCATGTACAAACTTTCAAGTTTCACCCATAACCCTGATGTCGTTGTCTCATTTGATACATGTCGAAGAACCTTATCACCAAGGCTCGACAAAATTGCATTGTGGGCTTTCTCTATCATGGTTGTCTTTTCTTTTTCCGTTAGCGCAACGTCCATAGCCGTCGCTCCCTTCAACGCTTCCAAACAACCCTGCTGAATCAGTAGGGCTTTCATCTTTAAGCGCCACAAACCAAAATCGTTCACTCCGATGAACTTTTCAATCTCATACTTTGTTGAAGGCATCTTCTCCATTCTCACTGCACCAATTTGTTGTGAAAATGATGCCTCTAACAGAGTATAATAGGGAACACAATGAAAATCAAAGATGATAAACAAGAAGAATAATAAGGATTTGTTATAATTGATATTCTTTACTTTCTCTTTGAAACAAGATTACAAGTGTTACAAGAATAACAAATAACCCTCTCACCCTAAATTAAGATTTGCAGTATGCAAGTTGAGAGACTAGTATGCTCTTTATAATAAACCTAACATACTAAACTAATGGGTTTTTTCTCAAATACCTATTACAAGCCAACTTAGGGTACAAGTTAACTTAAACAATTGGACATAACAAACAGACCCAATTCAAAATACTAACAACCCTAGCATTTCGACACCCACGTATTAGAACACACTTCGGCTATAGTGTGTAAGTCTTCGACACATTCTTTGTCGAAATAGAAAGCTACTCTTCTACTCACTAGAGTTCGACACTATTCCGACAAACTCTTTTATATCTTATAAATTTTTTCTAAAGTTACTATAACATTTCCTCCTTGAGATTAGAGGACCGTTACCCGGAAATTCTAGATTCGTGAGTGTATGTATAAGATAATGATGGCAGCAATATCATTTCAAAATAAAAGTATTATTTTCATTTTGTATATCGGCAAAGGAAAAAATGGCAATTATAGTTTAGTGAAATCTAAGTCAGCTTTAAAAATATATAAATAAAGTTATTTACTATCTATGAAAAAAATCAACTACGTTGACAAAATTTATGTAACTTTTTAAGATATTCCATAATGTCATTTACTAAAAATATTTATAACTATCATATTTTCCTTACATTTACCATTTTGTTAAATGTTTGTTACAAATGTTTGAATTCAAATACACTTCTAAACACATACCAGTGTTAACTATTGTAATTCCTAAATTCAAAAAATCACGAAAGATTAATTTTGTGCAGAGATATTCGATTCTACTGTCAAATAGTGTTTTAAATTGCCAACATAAAAGCCTTAGTTTTATTTCATGCATGTGAAAAGTGCATATGTTGGGTAATAGTTGGAGGCAACTAGTAGACAGTAGAAACAAAGTTACGTGGTAACACATGGTAACCAATGGTGCAGAGTTGTATACGTACGAATCTTGTGTTTATTTGGTACTTCTTGGATGCAGTGCAATATTATATTCCTAATAAGTAACATATGGAATATTAATGAACGGTGTTTGAGTTTGGGTTCGCACCAAAGATTTGATTTAGAAATTTGAACCAGACTAGTGTTTGTTTGGTCTCTTGTTGCAACTTGCAAGTTCATTCTTCAACATGTTTGGGAATAACGAATTTTTAAGGACAGTGGTTACCGCTGTTAAGAAATCAAAATTGCAATTAAGTCTAAAAAGTTTTAAAAAATTATAAAAATTTGACAATAAATTTTGTTATGAAATTTTAAATGATCTAATTTATGAAATCAATTTGTTATTGCTTTTTTAGATCATTTTAGTGTTTTTTGGATGAATTATGTAATGTGAACATATTCTGATTTTGGTTCCATATAATTTTGATTGGTTATTGTTCACTGTAGTTTTAGTTAATTTTTGTTGATGGAGTTGATATTATGATTTTGGTTCAATATAATTTTGGTTGATTTTGATTCCCTGTAATTTTAGTTGATTCTTGTTAATAAAAGTGGTTGATTCTCCTTTAAGCTTGTCTATTATTTTCTTTGATATGCAGATACTTACAAGTAAGATAATAAAGAAAAAATTGCACTAGTCGAGCAAATGATTAATAAATCTGCAAAACTATCTACTATTTTTGAAACATACTATAAGTAAGTCAAGCAGCAATGATCGCATTATCCGACAAATGTAGACAATACATTATGCATGCCAAACCAGACAAGATTTTGGGACCATCTGGTTGCACTTAATGCCAGGAAAAACATTACGTAGAGAATTGATTTTGATTTTTAATCTTGAGAAGATTTGAGATGTTCACCAATGAAGAGATGAACTGAGATATGAGATCCGTTCCACGTTTTGGAATATTAGCTACAAATATTCTGAAGTTGAAGTGGATTATTATTTGAGGTTAGAGTAGGGATAATAATTAGTAGAGTTTGTGCAGGGTATTATAATAATCATCTTTATATTTGTGGTTGAAAATAATCTCCGTATCCGAGCCTAAATTTATTTTGACACCAATATTCATACTCCTACCCGTGTCCGTGTATCCTTGTTTCTAATAAAAGTAGACCAATTAATAATAAAATATTATATAATTTAAGTTTTTTAATACTATTAAAAAAATAGATGTTATCGTTGAGTTAAAAAATAAATAAACACATTTATTAAAATCTGTAATAGTTTAATAGAGATATATTTTTAAAAAATTAATAAATGTATATTTTTATATAATAATAATATAAATGACATTATATAAATATGTACTGCGAGTATGAGGTGGAGTGGGTAGTAAGGCACCCGTATCCACATTCATACTCAATTATTTTAATAGATAATTATCCGTGTTCGTATCCATTTTGCGAGTTTTTATCCTATCTGTTATGAATATTTTTTACAGGTACCCATAGGGTATGAGCCAAATTGCCATCCCTAAATCAGAAGTATTTTAATATTAGAAAAGTGTGTACCTTTAAGAAAGACTCCACTTTCCTTTTATTATTGTAATTTAGGCTTTTAAGCCTTAAGGATTTTCCATCTTCAGACACCAGTCCCCAAACTTTGATGTTCGTTGATATTAGGTCTTGATATGACAACACTTGATGCTCAAAGGTCTTTTTGAACCTTCTTTGTTATAGGCCAATGGCTTTATTGAACTATTGATTAGATTTGTCGGCCTATGAGGAAACGCTAACCACCCAAGTCTTGTCTGACGTATTCAAGGTGTGTCATGATTTGAGTCGCACCTTATGCCTTATATAAATCTTCATGTACTTAGCTTTTTATTAATATTTTATTTCTCCAAATTTGTCTTGTTATTCTTAATTTTTTGATATTATTTCTTTTACTTTTTTGTATGTGATGAGATTCTTTGGGATTTATTGTTTTAATTTCTACCACATGTCTTATGATTCATAGGATGATAACCTATTAATATACATGGTATAATTGTTGCATGAAAACCATAATTGTCATTATGAATTTGATAGTATAATTGTTTGTTTACGTGTCACCATTTCATTGGTGGGTGTGCGACCTTTAGGGCCTTTGATTTTCATCTATTGAATCTTTGCCCATTTGTCTTCTAATTCTTATGAAGAGGATGTATATATATATATATATATATATATATATATATATATATATATATATATATATATATATATATATATATATATAAGAATTATATGTTTCTTTTTCTCTTTTTTTCTTTCTCGTTTTGTTCCTGTTCTCCAATGTTGACTTCTTCTCACTTAAAGTCCATTTTCAAACTTCACCAAGTTTCTACTAGTAAGTCTCTTTAAATTTTTCTTTCGATCTTTAATGTTGTTTTGTTTTCCTTCTCCTCAACTAGGTCATTTTCTTTCTTATTAGGAGTGATAAAAATTTGGGTTCTTTTCTCTCTAACCCTTCATCCTCGTTCGAGCAACAGGCTCTAACCAGAGCCCTATGTACTTCTTATATGAAGCACTGGCCGGACCAGAAACATATTACAAGAGGATAGAAAATGTGACAATGACATTGGTGAATGCCTCTAGGAAGTTACGACATTACTTCCTAGTGAACACTTTCATTTTCTGGACAAACCTAATGGTACATCGAGTCCCTCTATCTCCTTAGAGGATTTTCCACTATGATCGAATGCTCTTTACAAGTCTCATATCAAACACTCAAAAGAAAACCTGTCTCTCAACCAAGAAACCACATAATTTCTTTTTACAATAAACACCAAACACTATGGGGGACTTTGAATCACCTCGACTCAAAGAAATTTTTTTATAATCACCAAACATTATGATGATCTTCACCAAACATTTTGCTGAAACAAATAACACTCACCTTTGATGAGAAATGAAGAACTAATGTAGGCTATATAATAATCCAATTCAAAATCGGATGGTCGATTCTTATCAATTTCACATTTCAATTTTATATCACTTAATTTCTCAAAAAGTGTTAATGTTAGAAACATGTTCTAGTTTTTGAAAGTTCACAAAGTTTCACACATTTTGAAAAATGAGTATCACATGAAAATAATGTGTTGATTCTTGTAACTTTAATTTTTTTAGTTGTGCACATTGTTAATTTGTTTTCTATTGTAAAACCACATTTATACGTACATAGGAACCCCCGTGAAATAAGACAACACTTTGGAAATGAACCATGAACCATTACACATATTTTCTAATGCACTGGAATTTGAAAAAGATGCATCTATTCAGGGGGATAATCAAATACACAACTGTCATAAGCGATTACTTTATTCCTCTGTGTTAAAACATTGAAAATCTACAACAAATAATCGATTGCTGATTTTTTTTTGTTTTGAAAATTCACACTTTTAAAGGCCTTACTTCAATGGTTTTGATGCTTTTACTTAAAAAAATGTTAGCTTATATTTGAGTGATATTTTCTGAGCTTTTAAGTGATATAAGAGATGAATCATGATATTTTAAAGATCGAGATATTTAACCTAATCTTTAAAGATCTTTTCCAATTGTTTAATCATTATCTTCATCTTTTACTTCTTTTGTTGTCATTGTTGTCTTTAAGTTTTTTCTTCTTTTGTTGATGTTGTATTTGTCTTTATCAAACCCTAGCCAACGTCAAGAAGAAGCTCTTCTTCACATGAAAGACAAATGGGGAAAATAAGATGTTGTCGAAGCTCAAGGAGTGAGGGTCAAAATTGAAAAAAAAATAGATCGTTTGGACAAAGAAGCATAAATGTAACTAGAAAGGAGAAACAACCAATATATAATAGCAAAAAATGTGAGTAGCTCTACGTCCCAGAACAAAAGGAATGTAGGCAGACGAAACCAACAGATGGATTTACCTCGAAATCAGAAAGACACTTGAGTATACTTGAGCATTAAAATGGCATCGCCCTTCCCTACCCTAATTAAGGACTTATTGCCACATGCAAATGCAATACAACAGAATATTTCACTGACAACACTAACATTTCATGTGCATTTTCCCAAGGTCGTTTGCTTTCATTTAAATGTCTTTCCCACTTCTACAAACCAAGAGTCCATCAAGAAGACCAAGACAAATGATGGCTCGGTAATTGCAGGTCTTCACATTGCTCCACAATGGAAAAAACCTTGGGCAAACTGTTTCGGGCAAGTGATAAACCCTAATAGAAAGAAGCTCAATCCAAGGAACTCAATAGGTTGCTAATGATCAGGGCGACCCTCTATTAAGAAGCAAACATCAATCTTATCATCTGATGATCGTCTACCGTTAGATTTAATATAACGGTTTACCGCGTCTAACGCCAGGGAACATGGAGTAGTTCTGACCTCTCCGTGTATTTAAAGTCGATTACGCGTTGATCATATGTGGTTCACACCATAACTCACTATCATTTCTTTCACATCCCTTTTATTTAGGTGTTGGAGTGTTAACTTTGAATGCCCATCTCTCTTTATCGTATTGGAAATCACTAATTCTCACTCCATCGTCTTCCACATCTATATATCTATTTTTCTTGTTCATGTGTGAAATACTATTAAGAAATCATGACAATTATAGAATAGATGTGATTAATGTCAATTTTTAAAAATATAGTATCAATATATTAATTGTCGTTTTAAGTTAGTAGATTTTTTTTTTTAACTTTTTTTTAAAAAAAATTTAAATGTTATTTATTTTTTGTATTTGTCCTTAATGTAATTGGTATCCAATGACGTTTTGACACTTGGGCACCAATCACATCATACTTGGGAAGCCAAGTTTCACATTATGTATAAATTATGAATACCAAAAGAAGAAAATGGATCCTCTTCTATTTTTTCTCTTCAGTTTCCATCCAGCTCCAAACTCAATGGCTGAAAAACATGAAAAGAATAAAAATGTAGAAGACAACTTGACATAAAATATGATCTAAAAGATTAAATTATGGCTGGACAAATGACAACACAACCCCAAAAGAATTTTCCATTCAAATATTATTTTAAAATAAAAATTGATACGACAAGGAAAATAAAAAACTCACTACTTTGATATATTTAAACCTAAATATTTATAACTATCACGATTTCCTTAAAACTACCATTTCCTTAGAGTGTGTTTGGATGAGGTAATTAGAAATTTTAAGGGAATTTAAAATTCAAAGCAATTTAAATGATTCAATTGAAATTCATTCATTTTAAATTATTTTGTTTGGATGAAGTATTAAGGTGATTCATTGTTAGATTTTTTGGGTATTTTTTTATAAAATATAAATTTTTTGGACCAAATAAAAAAATTGAAAAGTAGGGACCAAATTGCAATTTTTAAAAATTTGAAGGACCAAATTGTAAATTTTAAAAATTATTAAGGACCAATTTGCAATTTTTTAAAAATTTTTGGGGTCAATTTTATAATTTTGGAAAATATGAGGACCAATTTGTAAAATTTGAAGAAATAATAATAACAAATACATTCTATGGAACATGAGAGGAATTTCAAATTCTTTAGTTTTTGGTGTCATTTTAAAATGATTAAATTTAACTTAGATGAAATACTCCATAAATTTCCATCATTTTAACAATTCTTCATTTTTGTATCCAAACAATGGATTTTGGTCAAATTATTTTAAATTCCCTCAAAACATTACTTTCCCTCATTAAAATGCTCCATCCAAACACACTCTTAATGTTTGTTATAGCTATCAAAAATATGTTATAAATGAACAACATAAAAACCTTAATTTTGTGAAATACATATTTGCATGTGAAAAGTGAATGTGTTGGGCAACTAGGTGGAGACAACTAACTAGAAACAAAGTTACGTGGTGGTCTTCTTCTAGCATAATCATTAATGGGACACATGATAACCAATGGTGCACGGTTCTATATACGTACGAATTTTATGTTTAATTGGTAAATATTGGTGCAATATTATATATATTCTTAGCAAATGGATATATTAATGAGTCGGTATTTGAGTTTGGGTTTGCATGAAAGACTTGTTTTTAGTTACAACACGGGTCGGTTACTAAATTTAATAATTTGACAATTTTTTTCTTAATAATATATAGGATTAAATTTATTTTTGTCCCTATAAAAATAATAAGTTTTGTTTTGTCACTATTAAAAAAATATATGTTTTAGTCTCCACAAAATAATTATGCATGTTGTTTTAGTCTCTGCTATTAAACCGATATGTATTTTTGAGTAATTATTTTACAGACATTTTTAAAACGTTATAAAAAATTTCTCAAAAAAAATTAACTTAAAATTTGAATCAAAGTCGAGATTTGCATTACTTTTATCATTATCATTTAAAATTTTAAAATTTTATATTTAATTCTTCCCAATTTAAAAAATTCTATAATTTGATACAGAAACATCATAGAAATGAAAAAAAATGGTTAATTAAATAGAAAATTATAAGTTGAAAGATATCTATGCATCTCTTTGATAACCCAGTAACCTACCACTATCGCATGTTCACACTCTTTTTATGCCGTATTTTTTCAGAAGCTAATAAGTGTAGCTTTTTCCTGCCGTGCGGTGCCACCATGATTTTGTAAGAATCTCAAATATAGACTGCATCTTATATTAAAATAGGAAACTATTTTCTTAGTCCAAAAATTACATATGATAGACCACGTTTTTGGAGAAGGGAAAGAAATTCCATGCATTGCATATGATAGTCCATGATTTTGGAGGAGAGAAAGAAATTCTAGAAATTAAATATGATAGTCCAGGTTTCTAGAAAAGAGAAAGAGATTTTAGAAATTGCCTATGATAGTCCACGTTTTTGGACAAGGAAAATAAATTCTATAAATTTCATATGATAATCCATGTTTTTGGAGAAGGGAAAAAATCCAGATATTGCTTAAGATAGTCCATGTTTATAGAGAAGGGAAAAAATTCCCTAAATTGGATAGGATAGATCACGTTTTTGGATAAGGGAAAAAATCTCTAAATTGCATATGATAGTACACGTTTTTGGAGAAGAGAAATAAATTGCCGAAATTGCAGATGATAGTCCACGCTTATGAAGAAGGTAAATAATTTCCATAAATTGCATAAGATACACCACGTTTTTTCGAGAAGTGACAGAATTTTGATAAACTGCAAATGATAATCCATGTTTTAGAAGAATGTTAAGAAATTCCAAAAATTGCATATGATAGACCACATTTTTGGATGAGGGAAAGAAATTTCATAAATTGCATATAATAGTTCATATTTTTAAAAAGGGAAAGGAATTCCTGAAATTGCATATGATAGTCTACGTTTTTGGAGAAGACACAAAAAATCCAAAAATTGCTTGTGATAGTCAACGTTTTTGGATAAGGTAAAGAAATTCCAAAAATTTCAGATGATAGCACACATATTTTGAGAAAGGAAAGAAATTCCAGAAATTGCATATCATAGTCCATGTTTTTGGAGAAGAGAAAGAAATTCCAGAAATTACATATGATAATCCAGTTTTTGGAGAAGATAAAGAAATTTCAATAATTGCATATGATAGTCCACGTTTTGGAGAAGTAGAAGAAATTCCAGAAATAGCATATGATAAACCACGTTTTTGGAGAAGGGAATGAAATTCCAGAAATTGCATATGATATTCAACGTTTATGGAGAAGGCAAAGAAATTCCATAAATTGCATATGATAGACCACGTTTTTGGAGAAGTGACAGAAATTCGATAAATTTTATATGATAGTTCATCTTTTGGGAGAAGGGTAAGAGATTCTAGAAATTGCATATGTTTGACCACATTTTTGGAGAAGACCAGTTTGAGCAATTTGGATCTAACAGTAAAGGCCCAACAATTCCTTTCGAACCAAACACTTCAGATGGGCCAAACGCTTGTTTAAACCCAGAGCACAATCTTGCTTTTCAACCGGACTCGTCAAAGATCCAAGGTGACCTAGGAGCAGAACACAACAAAGCTTCACCATAACAAAAGGACCAGCACAAAACACACCAAGGAGATTCACAGAAGAAATCAACGTATGAATTCAGAGAGGAAAAAGTAGAGATTACGTCTACGGCATCGAATTCAAAGGCAGCGGCTCAATTGTTCAGAGAAAGAAGGAAGAGAAGATTGTCTATCTTAAAGGAGAAAAGGAAGTCTAGGAGAAGAGGAAAGAAGGAGAGCACAAGATGTTGTAATTCCCGACACTGTCATTCCAGTCAGGTCAGCTCCAAACCGGATATCTTATTCCCTGAAAATGAGAATGAAAGGAGGAACTGGGTTATTCTGCATGGAGATGCAAAGGAAGTAGCTAAGGACATTTGGGATCTAGGGAAGGATTATGGCATCATCCATAAAGGTGAAGAAGGAGAAATCCTTCAAGAATTGGCAGTCAGGCTGAAGGGGAAAGAGGCTAAATCATAAGGAAGCAGAAAGATCCAGGGGGCTCAAAACGCAGATAATTATGATGAATGTGATGAGTTATAATGTGAGGGGATTGGGTGGTCTAGCGAAGAAACATGAAATTCAGAATCTGGTTCAAATCCACAAACCAAAGGTGTTATGCATCCAAGAGACAAAGATGGAAGTGGTAGACAGAAGCTTGTGCGCGTGGCTATGGGGATCCGCGGATTGTGATTTTCTGTTTAAACCGTGTGTCGGTAGATCTCGGGGTATTCTTACAATATGGGACAGTAATGAATTTCGTGTGAAAAACAAAATAACTAAAGAGCATTGTTTATGGTTGATAGGAGAATGGGGAGAGCAAAGAACTGAGATCAATATGGTGAATGTGTATGCGCCATGTGAAGCTAATAGAAAAAGATTGTTGTGGCATGACTTAAAAACAGAAATTCTAGCAAAGAGCGAAGAGAAGTGGTGTGTTACCGGAGATTTTAATGCAGTAAGGGAAAGATGTGAAAGAAAAGGCAGAAGCGAAAACTCAAGATCGAAGGAGATGGAAGAATTTGATGAATTCATTTCGGAAGCAAGTCTCATCGATATCCCTTTACATGGAAGAAAATTCACATGGTCGAGGGTCGGAGGCACTGCCCTGAGTAGATTAGACAGGTTTCTAGTGTCAGAAGCATGGATACGGGAATGGCCAGGAATCAAACAAACATGTATTGACAAAGGACTCTCTGATCATTGTCCAATCATTTTGAGAGTCTCGCACCAGAATTGGGGTCCTAAACCATTTCGTATGTTGTCCTGCTGGCGAGATATAGACGGTTACCATGACTTCGTAAGGGAGCGGTGGAGTAACATATCCGTGGAAGGCTGGGGTATGTTCGTCCTAAAAGAGAAGTTCAAACATATAAAGGAAGGGTTAAAAGAGTGGCATAGAAAGCATTCCCAAAACCTTGGAGAAAGAATCAAAACATCAAAAGCAGATCTGAATAAACTAGAAATCAAAGAAGAGAATGAAGGATTGTCTTGTGAGGAAATCAAAGAAAAAAGGGTGAAAGCAGCTGAACTTTACAAGATTTCAAACCTTAACTGTAGTATTCAACGACAAAAATCAAGAATCAAATGGCTAAAGGAAGGAGACGCGAACACTAAATTCTTTCATGGAAGCATAAACAGGAGGAGGAGGGAAAATGAAATTGTGCACCTTGACATCGAGGGAAAAAAGGTTGAAAAGGTGGACGAAATGAAGAAGGCCATCTTCGATCATTTTCAACAACAATTCTCGGCAAGAAATTCATGCAGCGTGGATGCAAATCTAAACTTCAACCAAATATCGGAGGCGGAAAAGGAAGATCTAGTCAAAGAATTCACAGTAGAAGAGATCCGTAGAGCTGTTTGGGACTGCGAAAGCTCAAAAAGTCCAGGTCCCGATGGTGTGAATTTAGGCTTCGTGAAGGAATTTTGGGATGAGATTAAAAGCAACTTTATCAGAGTCATGGCTGAATTCCATAAACATGGGAGAATGGTCAGAGGGGTAAATTCATCATTCATCGTGCTAATCCCGAAGAAGAAGAACCCCACAAAGCTGGACGAGTATAGGCCTATTTCATTGATCGGATGCATTTACAAAGTAATCGCTAAGGTGTTAGCAAACAGATTAAGAAGAGTGATGGATACCATCATATCAGAATCTCAAACCGCATTCATAGCAGGGCGGCAAATCCTCGACGGCATCCTAATTGCAAATGAAGTAGTGGACGATGCAAAACGAAAGAAAAAAGAGGTGATGTTATTTAAGGTAGACTTCGAGAAGGCATATGACTCTGTTGACTGGAATTTCCTAGAAGAGGTGATGGTTAGGATGGGATTTCACGAGAAATGGAGGAGGTGGATTTCAGAATGTTTGAAGACTTCCATGGTTTCGGTTCTGGTGAACGGCAGCCCCACTAAAGAATCTAGGGCTGGCAGAGGCTTGAGGCAAGGTGACCCTCTGTCACCATTTTCATTCCTAATAGTTGCAGAAGGATTTAACCTCCTCATGAAGAAAGCTGTCGAATTGGGAAACTTCTCAGGCTTTAAATTCGAATCCGACTCAGCATGTATCTCGCACTTACAGTACGCAGATGATACATTAATCATTGGTGGAAAGGAGTGGGGAAATGTAAGGAGTATAAAGGTAAATCTGATAATCTTTGAATTGATGTCGGGGCTGAAAGTCAACTTTCAGAAAAGCTGCATTTTCGGAGTAAATATCTGCCCAAACTGGCTACGAGAAGCAGCGAAGATCTTAAACTGTAAAGTTGGAAATCTTCCATTCACATACTTGGGGATCCCAATAGGAGCCAACACGAGATTGAAGAAGACTTGGCAACCGGTGGTAGATGTAGTGAGATCAAGATTATCGAATTGGAATCACAAAAACCTTTCGATTGGAGGTAGAGTGGTTGTGCTAAAATCTGTCTTGTCAGCAATTCCAGTCTATTTCTTATCTATCTTTAAAGCTCCACCAGGTATCGTCTCTAAACTCGAATCATTATTCAAACATTTCCTGTGGGGAGGCGGTGAGGAAGCTAGAAAAATTAGCTGGATTAAATGGGACAAAATCTGTAAACCTGTAGATGAGGGAGGGGTGGGTATTAAGGATTTAAGAGTGTTTAATACAGCTTTGTTATGTAAGTGGGTGTGGAAAATCAGAGAGGAGAGATCTGGTTTATGGTATAAAATCTTGAAGGAGAGATACGACGGAAATAACGGAGTCTTTAGAACAAGCGACGCTAGTTGTTCTTTGTGGTGGAGAGATATTTGCCACTTAGATATAGGAAACAATGCTTCATCAAATGTGTACTCAGTAAAGGAGACCTACAAATCGCTGCGAACGGCCAATAGGATAGAGTCTAATAGGCCCTGGCAGGCGATTTGGCATAACTCTGTCCCTTCCAAAGTCGCTTGTCTAGCTTGGAGGCTATTTTATAATAGACTCCCATGTTGATGATTCTGAATGTGTTTATATGATGCAAATTCGTTCGGAGTGTTTTGAGGATGCAGGGAATCAATTATAGGACATTGGGACTGGTTTAGAACTCTTAAAATGCAGAATTTTTGGGTCTGTCAGTCATGTAACCGGTTACATGATTGATGTAACCGGTTACATGTGTGAAAAAGGGTGAAAACACAGTTTTTGGATCATGTAACTGGTTACATGATTCATGTAACCCGTTACATCACTGTTTGGGTAGATTTTCCAAAACTTCGAAAATTCATAACTTTTGCGTCGTAAGTCCGTTTCGCGCAATCTTTATATCATTGGAAAGCTTGTAACTTGTACTATCTAATGAAATAGGTCCCCAACCCAGAATGTTTACTTAATAATATTTGTACATACTAATGTTTTATATGATCATGGGTGTGTTGATTTTGTAACATGTGAATTATGCGTAGTTAGGCTGAATTAATCTCATTGCACTTAATTGCTACGTTATGCTTAAATGTGAATGCTATGTTATGATGAGATATGAATATCTTGTTAATGCCCGTTGTTTCGGTTAAACATTCGGGATTTGTGTGCTTGTGTGATTGACGCTTGTTATGCGAGTGGTATGCTAGAATCGAAGTGGGCCACTACTAGGTGGTAAGGCACCATTGTATATGGACTAGTTTCCAATTTACCATTGCGATGTGCTCGTGAGAGTCTATGGGGTGTGTCTCACTTGCAGAACACATCGGCGTTCTTGGTATGACAAACACACCTGAGCTACCATTGCAGTGTGCTTGTGAGAGTCTTTAGGGCGTGTCTCACTTGCAGAACACACTTGGCGTGATTGGTATGGTGGAGTAGTGATGCCACTTAGGCGATATCACCTGGATACTCACCTCTAGTGGTGCCACGTAGGCTACACCACTAGGCTCCTAACCGGATGGGCTTGTACAGTCAATTAGGCGTATTCGCACTTGCGGAAACCATAGTGCGTATAGATGATGACGGGGCCGTGACGCCATAGTGCGTATAGATGATGACGGGGCCGTGACGCCGTGTAGGCAATGTCACCGCTGTAACTCGTCACGGATAGGATTCCATGTAGGATTTGTCCTCTTCATTTAGCGATGGTCTTGTGCGAGTCTTCTTGACGACAGGTACTTGGTGACTCACCGAGGGTGTGTGTGCAACCTAAGTAGTTTGGTTGTTACCACTTCTGGATTCCCTGTACATGGGTATGGGTCTGCATACGTGTTTGTTGTACTATTTGTGTACTTGTGATATGATGACTCCTATGGTGGACGATTCATGTGTTTGCTCCGTACTTGTACCGGATGTGAGGATAAACCCCGAATCAATGGTGGATTCAGTTTTGTTGATGCATGTACCCTGTAGAACCGAGTGGACCCATAGGATAGGAGGACTCACTGAGATTTAGTAATCTCACCCCAATCAACTTATATTTTTCAGGTGCAGTTTAGTAGCGTTTGGTCAGTAGTAGGTTCGGACTGAAGACTTGGAAGTGGATATGGCTTGGAGACCTCGCCAGATCTCATCTTCCGCTGTGCAGATCCATTGAAGACACATGTTTTGTTATTCCTAGTAGAATTTCAGGTTGTACTCAATATGGATCTTTCTATAACTATAGCTTTTGTATGTACTTAATATCAATTTTAACGTTTCATGCATAATATACTAGTCAGTTATGTATGGGGTGTTACAATATGCAATTTTTGGAATATTTGTACCTTCTCCAAAATCGTGGACTATCATATGCAATTTCAGGAATTCCTTTCCCTTTTTTAAAACATGGACTATAATATGCAGTTTATGGAATTTCTTAACGTTCTTCAAAAAAGTGGACTATCATCAACAATTTCTGAAATTTCTTTCTCTTCTCCAAATACATGGACTATCATATGCAATTTCTGGAATTTCTTTCTCTTCTCCATCAACATGGACTATCATATGCAATTTCTGGAATTTCTTTCCTTTCTCCAAAAATGTGGACTATCATATGCAATTTCTGGCATTTCATTCCCTTCTCCAAATATGTGGATTATCATATGCAATTTTTGGAATTTCTTTACCTTCTCCATAAATGTGGACTATCATATGTAATTTCAAGAATTCCTTCCCTTTTTAAAAACATGGACTATCATATGCAATTTATGGAATTTATTTTCCTTCTCCAAAAATATGGTACATCATATGCAATTTCTAGAATTTCTTAACGTTCTCCATAAACATCGACTATTATATGCAATTTATCGAATTTATGTCAATTCCCCAAAAACCTGGTCAGTCATATGCAATTTATGAAATTTATTTCCCTTCTCCAAAAATGTGGTCTATCATATGCAATTTCTGGAATGTCTTACCCTTCTCCAAAAACATGGACTATCGTATGAAATTTATCGAATTTCTCTCACTTCTCCAAAAATATGGTCTATCGTATGCAATTTATGGAATTTATTTCCCATCTCCATAAACGTGGACTATCATATGCAATTTCTGAAATTTCTTTCCCTTCTCCAAAAACGTGGTTTATCATATGCAATTTCTAAAATTCATTCTGCTTCTCCAAAAACGTGGACTATCATATGCAATTACTGGAATTTCTTTCTCTTCTCCAAAAACTGGACTATCATATGTAATTTCTGGAATTTCTTTCTCTTCTCCAAAAACAATGACTATGATATGCAATTTCTGGAATTTCTTTCCCTTCTCCAAATACGTGGACTATCATTTGAAATTTTCGAAATTTCTTTACCTTATCCAAAAACATGGTCAATCATATGAAATTTCTGGAATTTCTTTCCTTTCTCCAAACACCTAGTTTATCATATGCATTTTTTGTATTTTATTTCCCTTCTCCAAAAACGTGGTTAATCATATGCAATAGACGAAAAAATTTCCCCTTCTCCAAAAACTTGTTCTATCATTTGCAATTTCTGGAGTTTCTTTCCCTTCTCCAAAAACGTGGTCTATCATATGCATTTTTTGAAATTTATTTCCCTTCTCCAAAACATGGTCTATCATATGCATTTTCCGGAATTTATTTCCCTTTTCCAATAACGTTGTCCATCATATGCAATATCTAGAATTTCTTCCCTTCTCCTAAAAAATGATCCATCATATGCATTTTCTGGAATTCATTTCCCTTCTCCAAAAACTTAGTTTATCATAGGCAATTTAAGGAATTTATTTTCCTTCTCAAAAAATGTGGTCTATCATTTGCAGTTCATTTAATTTATTTCCCGTCTCAAAAAATATGGTCTATCATATGAAATTTCGTGAATTTCTTTCCCTTCTCCAAAAACATGGTATACCATTTGCAATTTATGGAATTTATTTCCCTTCTCCATAAATATTTACTATCATATGCAATTTCTGGAATTTCTTTCGCTTCTCCAAAAACGTGGACTATCATATGCAATTACTGAAATTTCTTTCCCTTCTCCAAAAATGTGGACTATCATATGCAACTCTTAGAATTTCCTTCTCTTCTCCAAAAACATGGACTATCATATGCAGTTTCTAGAATTTTTTTCTCTTCTCCAAAAACGTGGTTTATCATATTCAATTTCTGGAATTTGTTCCGCTTCTCCAAAAACATGGACTATCATATGCAATTTCTGGCATTTATTTCCATTCTCCTAAAATGCGGACTATCATATGCAATTTATGGAATATTTGTACCTTCTCCAAAAACGTGGACTATCATATGCAATTTCAGGAATTCCTTTCCCTTTTTAAAAACATGGACTATAATATGGAATTTATGGAATTTCTTAACGTTCTCCAAATAAGTGGACTATCATATGCTATTTCTGAAATTCCTTTCTCTTCTCCAAAAACATGGACTATCATATGCAATTTATGGAATTTCTTTCTCATCTCCATAAACATGGACTATCATATGCAATTTCTGGAATTTCTTTCCTTTCTCCAAAAATGTGGATTATCATATGCATTTTCTGGCGTTTCTTTCCCTTCTTCAAATACGTGGATTATCATATGCAATTTTTTGAATTTCTTTACCTTCTCCAAAAATATGGACTATCATATTTAATTTCAGGAATTCCTTTCCCGTTTTAAAAACATGAACTATTATATGCAATTTATGGAATTTATTTTCCTTCTCCAAAAATTTGGTCTATAATATGCAATTTCCAGAATTTTGTAACGTTCTCCATAAACGTGGACTATTATATGCAATTTTTTGAATTTATGTCATTTCTCCAAAAACGTGGTCAGTCATATGCAATTTATGAAATTTATTTCCTTTCTCCAAAAATTGGTCTATCATATGCAATTTCTGGAATGTCTTACCCTTCTCCAAAAACATGGACTATCGTATGAAATTTATCGAATTTCTGTCACTTCTCCAAAAACGTGGTCTATCGTATGCAGTTTATGGAATTTATTTCCCTTCTCCATAAACGTGGACTATCATATGCAGTTTCTGAAACTTCATTCCCTTCTCCAAAAATGTGGTTTATCATATGCAATTTCTGGAATTCATTCTACTTCTCCAAAAACGTGAACTATTGTTAGCTGAAGATTTCGTTTTATATTGTTTGTCCTTCGAAGGAGTTGAGAATCGAAGGAAAGATGGTTACTGATGGCCATCCCTTAAAAAGTGAAAGAATGGCTACTGATGGTCATGCCTCGAAGATACAGACTTCTAAGTTCGTTGAAGATAGTGAACACTGAAAGACTAATGAAAGCATATGTCTTCGGGACTTAGACAAAATTTATAAAGTATATATTTAAGTGTTACTACTTAGCGTGTTTTCATAGTGTTTTTACACTGCCACGCGTCGAAGACGGACTCAGGCGGGAAGATTTGAAATTCGAAGACAGTATCGTAACTGTCCAAATACAGATGGCTTCGCTGGAAGTTTTGATGAGAAACGTGGCAGCAGATTAGTGTAGGACCGTTAAGGTCGAAACTAGTATAAATAGGGGTCTTTATGTTAGGATTCCGTGTGTTCATTTTGTACAAATCACTCACATATTTACTCAAGTATCAAGTGTTACGAGAAAGAGTTCGCTGAGAAAATGTACGTATGACACCACCATTTTAATACATGTGTATTGTATTTCATTTTCGAATACATTTCTGAGTTACTGCATTCCATTTATTTCTTGTCATTTACATTCCTGTATCTTTATTTTACTTTCGAATTTACTTTCATGATCATTTACTTTTAAAGTCCTTAACGTTTCTGCAGTTTAAGATTCTTTATGTTTTAACAATTTTTAAGTTTCATATGTTATGTTATTTATTTTTCTTGTTGAAGTTATAATTACATATAACGAAGCAATTACCAAGATTCTTGAATCGAACAATACTCATCGAAGAGGACAAATTACGAATATGATTCAAATGAACATTGATAACAATCTTCTTGACTATGTGTCCTAGGATCAATCTAGTCGATCCTGCAAGTAACCAAATCATATTTATTATAGTTTGGAAGACTAGCGGTTGTTTACCGGAAATCACTGTAAACAAATTGGCACGCCCAGTGGGACAGTGTCACGCAGATTGTTTTAATCAATTGTTTTGTTTTTGTCTAGACAATATCAAGACCTTGTATGAACCTTAGGAACGGTAAATTAAAAGACAGTGCACAACCGATTCCCAAACGAAGGTACAACAGGAAAATGGTCGTTACGGCCAGTGCAGGGGGTAATCAAGATCCCCCACAAGGTTCAGGATCAGGAGCGGCAAATTCGACTTCTACTCAAGAAGCACGAGATGCAACGGGTCCAAATGGATCGAGACCGGCAGACAATTCCCAGACTGCACCTGAAAATACTACAGGACATTCAGGAACTGTTCCAGTTTCGGCATCGACAACCGCACCCTCATCTACAAGTGCAGATGATGTACTGTATCCCTGGACAAATGCTGCAAACAATTCAATGGGTCAAGGCACAAGTTCTGGCTTCGAATGGAGACCAAATAGTCCATATGGAATGCCATACCCATTCCCATTTGGAACAGACGTCCGAGGGGCAAGACCTATAAACACCTCAAATAATAATACGACATTTTCACCAAATGTTAGTTCAGTGGGTCGAAGTGGACGCAACACTAATTTTTCTACCCAAATACCCAATTTCACCACAAATAACCAAGCAGCATTTCGACAAGAAATGGATGCAAGCAACCATGATATGGTAGGGGTTTTGGCCAGAGAACTAACTTCAGTCTTGAACCCACTAATGGCAAATGTTACTACGACAAATAGAGAAAACGTAGAAATTTTCCAAAAGATATCATCGTAAATGAATCGAATGGCAGAATTCATGGGAGTACCACCACCTAAAAGGAAAGACAAACAGCCTGTGAATCAAGAAGAGAGGCCTATTTTGGAACGTGTGCAAGATATGGTTCCCCCACCTAGGACGGTTCCTAGGGATATAGGCCCCTCACGAAGGACGGAGTCGTTCGAAAAGACTCCGGTAATTAACTTGGAGGATTCAAGTCAAAGGACCGTCCCCTTTCGACAAGAAATGGAGGAAGAACGACCCAGATTGAGGATTTTGGGTAGGGACGATCATCCATATGAGATTGTCCAAAGAGTTAGAAGAGAAAATCTGGCCACAGAAAATAATTTAACTGCCATGATAGAAAGGGTTATGGCCAATAATGGCCTTAGTACTGGACTCAGACGTCCAAATTATACATCCCCTATATCAGATTATATCATGCAAACAGAATTGCCTAGGGGAACTAAGGTTCCTAAATTCACAAAATTTTCTGGCGAAACTAATGAGTCAACTGTGGAACATATTGCTAGATATTTAACAGAAGCAGGAGACATAGCGGGAAACGAAGATCTAAGGATTAAATATTTCCCTAGTTCGCTGACAAAAAATGCGTTTATTTGGTTCACTACTTTGCCACCAAATTCGATAGACGCATGGGCATACTTAGAAAGGTTGTTCCACGAGCAATTCTACATGGGTCAAACTAAGATAAGTCTGAAAGAATTGGCCAGTGTTAAAAGAAAATTCGCAGAGACAATTGATGACTACTTAAATAGGTTCCGCCTGTTGAAATCAAGATGTTTTACAACGGTTCTGGAACATGAACTCGTCGAAATGGCTGCGGGTGGTTTGGATTATTCAATAAGAAAGAAACTAGATACCCAATACCTCAGGGACATGGCCCAATTAGCAGATAGGGTTCGACAGGTCGAACGCCTGAAGGCAAAAAAGCTAGGGCAAATAAAAGCTATAAGAAAGAAAGAGTGGCGTACGTCGAAGCCGAGAATGTTGATGAGGAGTCTTTCAATGATTCATATAGCCCTGAAGAAGTCGAAATAGACTTGGCTGAATTAAAAGAAGCGCCACCTTATGCTTGCAAATTGTTAAATCCAGCAAATGGAAAAAACCCAGTAGAAAATGATAAGAATGATAGGTTCCCTAAGAAAACTTATACATTTGACATTACCAAATGTGATGAAATATTTGATTTACTGGTAAAAGATGGCCAAATGATACTACCCCCAAATTCCAAAATTCCTCCGTTGGAACAACGGAAGAAAAGAGGTTTCTGTAAATATCATGGTTTTTTAGGCCATAAAACTTCTCAATGTTTTCTTTTCAGGGATCTAATTCAAAATGCTCTCAATGATGGAAGGTTGAAGTTTGCTGACTGTTATACCCCAAAATTTGCCCACATCTTTTTTCAAGAAAACTCCAATCTGAAAATTAAGAGTTTCATATAATCATGGATTTTTATTTCAAATATCCTAGCATATGAAGTACTTAAATTTCAGAAACTTTTCTTATACAGTAGCTTGGCTTACAGAGGAATTTATTCTTACGCAAACGCCAAATACTGTTCATTACATCACAAATACTATTTATTTATTTACAGATAAATAGTACTAACACAATCATGCAGAGTTAACTCTTTTTGCAGGCGCAGAAGCAGGAAACTCACACTATACTGGTAACAATTGTTTTTGGTTTCCCACTAACTTTTGTACTATATTCCATTATTTTCAAAATCTTTTCAAATCTCTTTTTCAAAAATCAAATCTTAACTTGTGTGTTTTCTGCCAGTCAAATATTTCTATTTCTGTGCAGTAAACAATTTTCAGGTTATTATCGGTAATTTTGCCCGCATACCGTAAATATCAGTTATTTATTATGTTTCTGTTTCTAACAAGTCATGTAAATAAATTTTCATGCTTCACACAAAACAAAGACAAAAATAACAACAAAAAAGAAAAGAAAATTAACTTTGACAGTTGACTTTTTCACTTTAACTGCTGCTTCAGTACACGAACAGTCAGTTGACAGACAAACTGCAGACAGTACAACTCTCAGTGTTTTGTACAATCAATCAAATCAATCATTCACAATTCAAATTTTCAAAGATTTTTGTGTTAGAAGTCTTCTGAATATCACACGATTAGCAGAAACTCAGCACTGCACAAAAATCAGGTACGCTTAACTGCCTCCTATACAGACAGTCCCTAATCAGGGTTTTTCTTGTTTTAACAGGAGCAACAAGTTTTGAGAGCTCAAATGGATTTCATATACATCCATACATCTCAAAGTACCATCATACAAATTTTCAAACTTCAATTCACTCAGACGCACCGTCAGCAGCTCAAACAGTCAACAGACGACCCGTTTGACCAAAAAAAGTCAACTGACAGTCAAAAATGAAATTTTTTGTCAAAGTCCATATTTTGTCAAAGGATTCAACATTTGATCATTGGATGATCACAATTCATCAAGGAAAGATCAAAAATCAACAAAACCCTAAGATTCAAAATTAGGGTTTTTGCCTGAAAAGTCAACTCAACTTTGACTGATCATAACTCTCTCATCCTTCATCCAAAAAATGTCAACCAAAGCTCATTTTGAAGGAAATTCAATTATCTTTCAAATGCAATTGATCCCATGGTCATAGCATTCACCATTTGAAAAATATGGCCAAAGACATTACAGGTCATTTTCAAAGTCAACAAAAAGACACTTTTTTCAAATGGACACACAAGGAGAACCAAAAATCATTTTGATATGAGACCAAAGACATTGGTTAGAGGACTCTTTGAGGTTTCCAAAAAGTGCAAGATCTCCTTCATATGACAAAAATTGAAGGATTTACACCTTGTTGAAGTTGGCTAAATTTTGGGAAAATGCATGAAATCAACATTGCTCAAAAATGTTTTTTTTCCAAATGAGTCCAAGTTTTTATGGTCCAAACATCTTTGCCATGTTACTATGGGCCTCCCACGACCAAGACAAAGCCCACATCTTTATTGGCCATTTTTTGCATAATTTTATCTTACTTTAAGATTAAAATTAAAAGGAAAATGCATGGATAATGGTTGCTTGGCCTCCAAGTATGACTCACTTCAAGGAATCTTCATTTTTTCTGCAAGAATTGAAGAGCAAGACAAGAGCATTGAATGGAGTCAAGCTTGGTCAACAATTCAAAGATTTTTAATATTTTAAAAATCAAACTTTCAACAAAGACAACAAAGCTTCTTAGCTTGAGTTCCAAGCAACTTTGGGCTATAAAAGAAGCATCATACTTCAGCAAAAGGAGGGACACACGAAATAGGGCAAGAGTATAGCAAGAAATATCACAAAAATTCTCAAAATTTGCATATACTTTGTAATTTTCAAATTCAAATTTCCAATCAATATCAATACCAATAAACACTTCTAATCATCTCCTCAAACATTATAGAGTAAGATTGAGCTCTAAATATAGACATATGAGAGTCGTATAAAGCACTTAAAGCTCTTCATGTACATATGAGTTTTATTTTCGTTTTTGTATATACAACTAATTTCACTGCAAACTAACCACCCACGGAGGGGTATGGCCCGAAAGGACGGTCCACAGAACTGGCGACTCTGCTGGGGAATACAAATTCAAAATGTTTTCAAAAGGGGTTACCTTTAGAGTATAGATCATTTCGATGTTTTCAATTGTTTGATCTGATTGCTTTACTTTTCACAGGTTTGCTTGGGTACTTTGCTTGTGTGAAAGATTCTAACCCGAATCTCGAGATACTTTAAGTATATGACAATAGACCAAGGAAACTGTACGGCATGTACCGATACGGTTGATCTGGTAGTCATCGTTAGTGTGATACTTTGGTTTATACTGATGTCCCTTGAAAGCGATCAAGGAGTATATTAGGCTTCCGAAGTGTCATTAACACTAATTTGTCTTAGAACCTTTTAGTTGAACTTGACTTGTGGCCTTTTAAGTGGCTAGCTTTGAAATTGATCGAAGTTAGTTATCCTCGAGGAATATTCTTGATCGGCCGTCCGAGCGCCGTATTGAGATGTTGTCTCCAAGGATCATAGAACCCGAATACTATTCTAGGACAGGTTTTCAACCAACTCAACTTCAGAGGGGAGGGTATCACCTATCAACCTCATGCAAGCCTTTAAACCTAAGGCTATTGTTTGATTTGTTTTTGTGTGCCACATGTTTGCATCATAAACACATCATTTTTCACTACACATTTCAAGGATCAAAGAGTTTACTTTTGTTTTTGCAGGTAATGGCTCCCGCCACCAGAGATTACATCCGAATCAATATCTCAACGGTGCCATCTGAACTCAAAGTCTTGGTAGCAGAATTCCCCAGGAATGCTCAATTCACTGAAAAGCATGGTCACCTACTCCATTTGGTTACCTCAAAGTTTGAAGAAGACATGATACGGATCCTGTTCCAGTTCTTCGACCCTGAACATCATTGCTTCACATTTCCTGATTACCAGTTGGTACCCACTTTGGAAGAATTCTCTGAATTAATTGGATTACCAATCCGAGATCAATTACCTTTCACTGGTTTAGAAAGAAAACCAAAACCTGAAGTCATTGCTGCTGCTTTACATCTGCAAAAGTCAGAAATCAAATCCAATTGGGAAACAAAGAGTGGAGTTGAGGGTTTGCTTGCCAAATTCTTACTGGAAAAGGCTCGACTACTGCTAGAAAACAAAAGTTATCCAGCTTTTGAAGAAGTTATGGCTCTTTTGATCTATGGGTTGGTTTTGTTCCCTAATTCCGACCAGTTCATAAGTGTACACATCATCAACCTTTTCCTAATTCGCAACCCGGTACCAACATTGCTGGGAGACATCCTACACTCTCTACACACTCGTACCACGAAGAAGCGAGGAACTCTCATGTGCTGTATACCACTGCTGGCTAGGTGGTTTACATGTCATCTTCCCCGATCAGTACTGAGAAATGAACAAAGAGCACAATGGTCTTACAGAATCATGTCTTTATCTCATTCAGATATCCGATGGAACAACTTCTTTCAAAGAGACATTACTATCATTGATCATTGTGGAGAATACCCTAATGTGCCACTCCTTGGCATTAAAGGAGGTATCACTTACAATCCCTCTCTAGCTCTACGCCAATTCGGATATGCAAGAAGCAACGGTCCTCATGACATGATTATCCGTGGCATTGTGTTTGATTACGAGAATGATTCTCACAGACACCGACGAAGATTCATACAGGCTTGGGACAGTGTCTATAGAATAGAAAGCAAAACTCTGGGGCAATGGAATTCTATTCCTATGGAACTTTACCTCAGATGGGTGCGTACTCATGCTCAAAAACTCATGATGCCCTATCCCGCTGTTCTACCTGTGACTATCGAATCAGAAGTCGAAGGTTACGAACCTCAAGTTATTCTACACCCGGATATGCCAACTGACTTGGAAGAGTTGCAAAAATCCTGGGTTCAACTCAAAGAGGAAAGAGACACCTTCAAAGAACACTGTCAGGACTATGAGAGAAGGCTATTCGAGCTCACCAGACAGCTTCAAGAAGAACAAAGAATCAACGCATTCCTGGGGACAAAGAAAAAGCGCCCACGGGAGACCTGAAAGATCATTTATTTTATTTTCTGTCTTGTAAGCCCAAATGAGGCAAAGAAAAAAGAATAAATTGATTAACTAACGTTTGTTGCTTCTTTAACAAATCTAGACTCTATGATCCTTGAAAACATTGCACACATGCATTCACATGCATTGCATACACATTGCATTTCATACATTGCATTTCATACATTGCATTCACATGCATTGCATACACATTGCATTTCATACATTGCATTTCATACATTGCATTCATATACATTGCATACACATTGCATACATGGCATCCAGTCATACACATTTCATAACAGGTTCTCATGACGGGTTTCTCATCTCTTCGCTGTTTATTTCAGTCAGAAGAGATGGAATCTGAGGCAAGCATCAAGAATCTCGAAGTACAGAATGCCCAAGTTCAAGTGGCAATTCTGGAACTGGCAAAGGGGCAACAAGAGCTGAAAGCCCTGATACTCAAGAAGAAGAAGAAGCCCAAAGAATCTGCAGGCTTGAGTTACCTGAGAAGGAAGATCAAGATCCCTGTCAAAAAGATCAAAAAGCCACCAATCCCTGAAATAGTCGGTGATGGTGAACAAGAAGATAATCAAAGCAACCAGGGTTCTGCTAAACCCTCTCTCTCTTCAAATGAAGAAGAAGATCATTCTGGAGACGAACAGGATGATGACAAATACCAACAGTTGGAGGATCGTATGAAAGCTATGGAAATACAAAAAATACCTGGCTTAGATTTCAATGATCTGGGACTCGTGTCGGATGTTGTCATCCCTCCAAAATTCAAAGTTCCAACCTTTGCAAAGTATGATGGAGTTTCTTGTCCAAAACTACATTTGAGATCTTATGTGAGGAAGATACAACCTCATACAACAGATAACAAATTGTGGATTCACTTTTTCCAAGAAAGTCTGTCAGGTACACAACTCGAATGGTACTACCAGCTAGAAAATACCAAGGTTCATACTTGGGAAGAATTAGCTGCTGCTTTTTACAAACAGTACCAATACAATGCTGATCTTACACCCACTCGTACTCAATTGCGAGGCATGTCTATGGGACCAAAAGAAAGTTTCAAAGAGTATGCACAAAAGTGGAGAGATATGGCTGGAAGGGTTCAACCACCCTTATCTGATCGCGAACTAGTCGACATGTTCATGGGCACTTTAACTGGCCCATTCTATAGCCATTTGCTGGGAAGTTCATCATCAGGTTTCACTGACCTAATACTGACCGGAGAACGTGTCGAAAGTGGCATTCGAAATGGAAAAATTCAAGTAGGATCCTCCTCTGGTACTACAAAAAGGCCCATCAGAAATGAGGTCAATACAGCACAAATTCAGACAAGTCACAAAAGTGATCAGCATCAATCTGTAGGGGCAGTTATGATCTCCGCATCTGCACCTCAAAAAGATCAACAGCCAAAATATACGCATCGACCAGATGCACCAAGAAGAACTTTCACCAAAATCAACATGCCAATCTCTCAGGCATTGCAGCACTTGCTTAAAGCGGATCTGATCACATTAAGGGGTCCTCCGAAGAATGTCAGTACTTCTTCTCTGAATTATCGCCCTGATGCAACATGTGCCTATCATTCAAACTGTCCAGGACATGACGCAGATCACTGCTGGGCCCTGAAAAATAAAATCCAAGACATGATAGATGCTGGAGAAATTGAGTTCGATCCTCCAGAAACTCCAAATGTCATCACAGCACCTATGCCAAAGCATGACAAAACTGTTAATGCTATCATAGACACAGTTTACATTTATGATGTGAACGAAGTATCAATTCCACTCCTCGAAGTCAAAAGAAAGTTCATCCAAGCTGGTTACTTTCCAGGTTGTGATCCCGACTGCTTTTATTGCTCACGCCAACCCAATGGTTGTGAAAATCTAAAGATGGGAATTCAAAAACACATGGATCGCCGTATCATTATGTTTGAGAGGCTCCCTTCTATGGACATGTTGGGCAAAGTCTTTGCCAACGGGATAAGAATGGAAGACGTCTCAGTGATCTCCAGCTTACCATTCAAAATCTCTACCAAGGCTCCATTCAAACTTTCTGCTACACTCAAAGTGGCATCAGTAGTCATTGCTAGACCAACTCCATTTCCATACTCCTCAGACAAAGCTGTCCCATGGGGATATGACACTAATGTTTACATTCATGGAGTTAAGCAGGATCCCTCGACTAAAGAGGACGCAACACTAACTACTTCAGCTGTAAGTAACATTGCAGGCACTAGCAAGATCACGAGAAGTGGAAGAATCTTTTCACCAGAAATTTCTCCAAATATTGCTGCTAGTCCAATCCAGGTTCCAATTCCTATTCCAGATATCAACACTCGAGGCAAAGAGCCACTGATCGAACCAGTTCAAAATCCGGTAGAGATCACTGCTGAGGATCCATCAAAGCAAGAGATGGACGAAATATTGAAAATCATCTGCAAAAGTGATTACAATATTGTCGAACAACTGGGGCATACTGCTTCAAAAATCTCAATGTTATCTCTGCTAAAATATTCAGAAGCTCATGCTAAAGCTCTAATGAAGTTCCTTCAAGCTGCGCATGTGCCTCAAGAAATCCCAATCGACCAATTTGAGAATTGTGTCGCCAGTCTTACAGTGCCCAATGGTCTTGGTTTCTCTGATGTGGATCTAACTCCTGCTGGAAGAAATCACAACAAGGCCCTGCACATCTCTATCGAATGCAACGGCACCACTCTGTCTCATGTGCTAATAGACAATGGTTCCTCTCTAAACGTGTTACCAAAGGTAATACTGGAAAAACTTGACTTCAAAGGAGTTGTGCTACAACCAAGTGATGTGGTTGTAAGAGCCTTCGATGGGTCAACAAGAACGGTGTACGGAGAAGTTAAGCTCCCAATCAGAGTGGGCTCTCAAACTTTCGATGTTATCTTTTCCGTAATAGACGTTCTTCCAACATACTCCTGTTTACTAGGACGCCCTTGGATACATGGGGCAAACGCTGTAACTTCTACCCTGCATCAGAAGTTAAAATACCCAGTAAAAGGAAAGGTTGTCACAGTCTATGGCGAAGAAGAATATATGGTCAGTCACTTGAGCAACGACAAGTATGTTGAGATGGAGGGCGAATCCATCGAAACTCCGTATCAAGCTTTTGAGGTTGTATCTCCAGATATCTCTACCACCAAGCATATTCCTGCTACTCCAGCTACAACTATGGCTTCTCTCAAAGATGCCAAAGCCATGATTGAACAGGGTGATCGCACAGTATGGGGACAACTCCCTGATATACCCTACAAGTCCGACAAGCTAGGTCTGGGCTATAATGGTGAAAATCAAAAGAATGATCAAAATCCTCGCTCTGAAGGGTTAATATCACACTTCGCCAGCCAAGAAGTAAACGCCATTGATGATGAAGGGACATACTTGAACCACATCATTCAGCCATATCCAGACGAAATTCCACCCATTACCATGGGAATGTGGGATGCTGTGGGAGGACCAAATGACGGTTACAACTACCAGTATATCACACCTCAGAATTCTTACATTGCTCTGGAAGATCTTACTCCAACAGAAGAGGGTAATCAAAATGACGGAAGTATCACAAGTCCCGTCACTCAGCAATATCAAAATCCACCCAAAGAAGTATGGGACACGCTAGGAGAACCCAGCGGCAAATACGACTATATGGTGAAATATTCCGCTCCTCCGAGCTTTTCAACTCCCATCAAAGACATTGTCCCGACTGGATGGGACGAACAGTACGACGACAACTTCGCTCTTGAAGAAGCCAGGAAGATGCCAAACAACGAAGGTTATTTTCTGTCACAGTACACTCCTTATCAGGATGCACAAGTCTCTATTCAAAACATCATTCCTACTGCATGGGACGGCCTTATCGAGCATCTCGCTCAGCCAATAGAGGGACCTCCACCTGGATTCTCATATCCAACAAATCATCCAACTTATCCTGAGGAATTACCTACGCATTTTCCCACTAATGAAATCAATGCTGTGGAAGATGAAAAAGACAACTGCAACTGGAACAGCTGGGTACCCCCTGCTCACAACAGTGGATTGAACAACTGGAAAGCTGAGGATGTGATCTCCTTTGACCAGGAGTAAATGCCATTTCCTGTTTTCTTTGTGTATAATGTGCAAAGATAAAAGTGGTTCCTGAACAATCGAACCATGAGCTTGAAAAGCCGTGTGCCTTAGCACACCGGTCCTTCTATAAGGGTTTGTCATATCATGATTATGTGCATTCAATAAAATCATGGGATGCTTGCATGTTCAAAATTTTGTGATCCTTTTTCTTTCTTTATTCGCTTTCAAATAGCTATGTTTTTCTCTTCATACACACTCACATATCTACCATGCAGATTCACATACACGCTGGATCCAGTCAATAACGACTCTGCTATTGCCCGTCATGACTTTGAAAATCCGATCTACCAAACTGAGGACGAAAGTGAGGAAGATTGTGAAGTGCCAAGAGAAATTGCAAGACTTCTAGAACAAGAAGAAAAAGCCATACAGCCTCATGAGGATCCGATTGAGGTCATCAACTTGGGCAGTGACGAAGAAAAGAAAGAGGTCAGAATTGGGGCTGACTTAGAAAACAGTGTCAAGCAAAGACTGATTCAATTGTTGCAAGACTACGCCGAGATATTCGCCTGGTCTTATCAAGATATGCCTGGCCTTGACACGGACATTGTAGTTCATCGCCTGCCAATCAAAGAAGGAAGCACTCCGGTCAAACAGAGACTGCGAAGGAGTAAGCCTGATATGTCAAAAAAGATCAAAGACGAGGTTGAAAAACAATTCAATGCCGGATTCCTAAAAGTTGTAAGTTATCCTCCTTGGATAGCTAACATCGTGCCTGTACCCAAAAAAGACGGGAAAGTCAGAATGTGTGTAGACTACAGAGATCTGAACCGGGCAAGCCCTGAAGATGATTTCCCTTTACCGCACATCGATGTACTAGTTGACAATACCGCACAATGCAAGGTATTCTCCTTTATGGACGGATTCTCAGGGTACAATCAAATCAAGATGGCACCCGAAGACATGGAAAAAACAACCTTCACAACTCCCTGGGGAACCTTTTGTTACAAAGTAATGCCCTTTGGTCTAAAAAATGCTGGAGCTACCTACCAACGAGCAATGGTAACACTATTTCATGATATGATTCATCAGGAAATAGAGGTGTATGTCGATGACATGATCGCAAAATCCAACACCGAAGAAGAACATTTGAGTCATTTACACAAGCTGTTTGACAGACTCAAGAAATACAGATTGCGACTGAACCCGAACAAGTGTACCTTTGGAGTAAGATCCGGTAAACTCTTAGGTTTCATCGTCAGCAGTAAAGGTATTGAGGTTGATCCTGCCAAGGTCAAAGCCATTCAAGAAATGCCTATACCCCGTACCGAGAAACAAGTCAGAGGATTCTTGGGACGTCTAAACTACATAGCCAGATTCATTGCCCATATGGCTCCTACTTGTGTGCCAATCTTCAAATTACTGAAGAAAGATCAAGTGGAAAGATGGAATGACAAATGCCAGTTAGCCTTTGATAAAATCAAAGAATACCTTCAAAAACCGCCAATCTTGTTACCTCCTGTGGAAGGCAGACCTCTGATAATGTACCTAACTGTGTTAGAAGATTCAATGGGGTGTGTACTCGGACAACATGACGATTCCGGTCGAAAGGAGCACGCAATCTACTATCTTAGCAAAAAGTTTACCGATTGTGAAACAAGATACTCACTACTCGAAAAAACTTGCTGTGCCTTAGCATGGGCGGCTCGCCGACTAAGACAGTATATGCTAAATCACACCACTTTCCTGATCTCCAAGATGGATCCAATCAAATACGTGTTCGAAAAACCTGCTCTCTCTGGAAGGATTGCAAGATGGCAAATGATCCTAACAGAATATGACATTCAATACACTTCGCAAAAAGCAATCAAAGGAAGTGTGGTAGCTGATCATTTAGCTCATCAAGCAGTAGATGATTATCAGGCATTGAACTTTGACTTCCCAGACGAAGACATTATGCTAGTCAATGACTACAAACAACCAGGATCCCGATGGACTATGGTTTTTGACGGAGCTTCTAATGCGCTCGGCAATGGCATCGGAGCTGTGATCATTTCCCCCACAGGAGGTCATACACCCTTCACCGCCAGATTGTGTTTCAATTGCACTAACAATATAGCCGAATACGAAGCATGCATTCTGGGTCTCAAAGCTGCAATTGATCTAAAAAAATCAAATTCCTTGAAGTCTACGGAGACTCGGCCTTGGTAATCTACCAAGTCAAAGGGGAATGGGACACAAAGCACCCAAATCTAATTCCATACAAAGAACATGTGTTGAGTTTGATTCCTTACTTCGAGGAGATCACTTTCGAACACATCCCACGCGAAGAAAATCAACTAGCTGATGCCTTAGCTACCATGTCATCCATGTTCAAAGTCAATTGGGACGACGAAGCTCCTATGATCACCATTTACAGGCAAGACGAACCAGCCTATTGCAATGAGATCGATACCAAACAAATGGAAGACAAATCATGGTTCCATGAAATACAAAGGTATCTCGAAACCCAGGAGTACCCTGAAGGGGCATCTATTAACGACAGAAAGTTTCTAAGGAGATTTGCCTCCAAATTCTTCCTAAGCAATGGAACTTTGTACAAGCGCAACCATGACTCGACTTTACTTCGTTGCGTAAACAAGAAGGAAGCAGAACAAATCATGGAAGACATACACAATGGTACCTTCGGTACTCATTCCAACGGACATACAATGGCTAAAAAGATCTTGAGAGCAGGTTACTACTGGTCTACCATGGAGACAGATTGCCATCATCATTCCAAAACTTGTCACAAATGCCAGATATATGCCGACAAAGTGCATGTACCTCCAGTTCCATTAAACGTTCTGACGGCTCCTTGGCCTTTCGCAATGTGGGGTATTGATATGATTGGAGAAATCAAACCTACTGCTTCCAACGGACATCGCTTTATCCTGGTCGCTATTGACTACTTCACAAAGTGGGTAGAGGCAGCTTCATATGCTTCTGTCACCAAGAATGTGGTAGCCAGGTTTATCAAGCACAATCTCATTTGTCGGTACGGCATCCCCGAAAGGATCATCACTGACAATGGCACGAATCTAAACAACAAAATGATTACTGAACTCTGCACGCAGTTCCAGATCAAACATCATAATTCTTCTCCATATCGACCAAAGATGAACGGCGCTGTCGAAGCCGCCAACAAAAACATCAAGAAAATCATACAAAAGATGACAGTAACCTACAAAGACTGGCATGAGATGTTACCTTTTGCTCTTCATGGTTATCGCACATCTGCGCGTACTTCAACAGGGGCAACTCCATTCTCGTTAGTCTACGGTATGGAAGCAGTTCTCCCAATCGAAATCCAGATTCCTTCCTTAAGGATCATGAAAGAAGCCGATCTAGACGAAGACGATTGGATTCAAACTCGATTCGACCAAATACACTTGATCGATGAGAAAAGACTTGCAGCTATCTGTCATGGCCAGCTATACCAAAAGCGCATGATCAAAGCATTCAACAAGAAAGTCAAAAGTCAAGCATACCAAACTGGTGGCTTGGTTATCAAACGCATCATCTTACCACAAGGTGATCCCAGAGGCAAATGGACCCCCACCTACGAGGGACCATTCATAATCAAGAAAATATTCTCCGGCGGTGCCATGTTGCTTACCACCATGGATGGCGAGGATTTCCCACACCCTGTGAATGCGGACATAGTCAAAAAGTACTTTGCTTAAAAAAAAAATACAGCTCGCTAAGTTGAAAACCTGAAAGGGCTCTTAGGCAAAAATGAGCGTCTCGGTGGATTGAAAACCCGAAAGGGCGATCCAGGCAAAAATTAGAGACAAAACAAATACAATCCCGGTAGGCTGAAAACCTGAAAGGGCAGCCTAGGCAAAAATTAGGGAATAAAGCATACAACTATGTCCCGCTCAGCTGCCTACTCACCGACAAGGTTCAACACCTCAAAGACACCGATCAGTCCAATCACTTTCTTCCAACAAGTGAGGGATGAGATGCTCGAAGACAGATTGGCAATAGCAGAATTGAAACTTGACTGGATCGTTCTCACATAGCTATTTCTTTTCATAAATACTTTTCAAAACTTTCTGACAATTTCCTACTTCTAGGATTGTTGTCTCCCTATACTAATCCGCCTATCACGGCACCTTTTCAAAAATCAATGCAGCTTATAACTAACATTTTCATTTTTTCTGTTTTGAATACGCGAGCATCCCAATGATATTTTGAATGAACATATGCATTTGAATATGATTGATGTTTACCAGGAAAAACAGGAATAGCATTCCGGACATGTCCCAATTATTTGGACATTATCCTAAACCAGCATCAGAAGGAAGTTTCCCCAATGGAGACACATTCCTCAACAAATCCCTCAAAAAGATTTTTCTTTCGAAAGAAGTCTTATTCCCCAGCAGGGTTGTTCCAGATTACTGTCTTCAGAAGGTGTGATCTCCGCACCCAAACTTGGTCAGATAGTGCATCGGAGGATTATGCATCTTCCTCATTCCCACTCCAAAGGGCGTCACAGTCCGAACTCTCAAAACTACTGTTCATCCCCGAGCAGTAATCAAAGATCCTTCAATAGAACATCCTGGTTCTCAAAGAATTTCCCCAACCCAGGGTACTCAAGCGAGACAGAAGATCATCAACAACCACGATGCCTTCACTTCCAAATGGCTAGCAGGGATTTATTTTCCCAATCACAATGCCTTCATTTCTTGACGACTAAGCTGGGATTTATTTTCCCAATCAGGAGCTTGACACGCTCTAAGCTGCATAAACCATGCATCACATTCACACTCATATTCACATTCACAATCATGCATCATACGCATATTCATACACAACATAACTTGCATATTTCTCCTCTAGCTCGAGGATCTCATATCATACATGCATCATAGACATCGCATATTATTAACTTGATTTTTCAGGTAGACAGATGTCTTCAACAAAGATGTTCTCAATCACATGTAGTCCTTTCAGATACAATCAAACCAAAGATTCACTCTGAAGAACTCTCATTCTCAACTCATTTATCATCTAACATTGCTAGTCTAAGGCGATACCTCAGACGGTTCCAGAACGATCTAGCATTACAGATCTAAGGCGATACCTCAAACGGTTCCAGAACGATCTAACATTGCAGATCTAAGGCGATACCTCCGACGGTTCCAGAACGATCTAACATTGCAGATCTAAGGCGATACCTCTGACGGTTCCAGAACGATCTAATCTTGCAGATCTAAAGTGATACCTCAGACGGTTCCACAATGATCAACTTTCAAGTCCTTCATCAAGATATAATCAATGGATTCATTCTGATGAACAAACCCTCAACACATTTTCCAGATGGCATCTGAAAAGCCCATCTCAGGTAATGTTTCAATCTGCCAACAACATTTCGCAGACAACATTCAAATGCAGCTTCCAACATCTCTTCTGATCAAGGTAAGTGCAAATTTTCAGGGCATCTAATTATTCAATCATCTTCTACCTTCAGATTTCAGACAATCTCTTCAGGTTTAAGAAGATTGAATAGGGGCAACTGTTATACCCCAAAATTTGCCCACATCTTTTTTCAAGAAAACTCCAATCTGAAAATTAAGAGTTTCATATAATCATGGATTTTTATTTCAAATATCCTAGCATATGAAGTACTTAAATTTCAGAAACTTTTCTTATACAGTAGCTTGGCTTACAGAGGAATTTATTCTTACGCAAACGCCAAATACTGTTCATTACATCACAAATACTATTTATTTATTTACAGATAAATAGTACTAACACAATCATGCAGAGTTAACTCTTTTTGCAGGCGCAGAAGCAGGAAACTCACACTATACTGGTAACAATTGTTTTTGGTTTCCCACTAACTTTTGTACTATATTCCATTATTTTCAAAATCTTTTCAAATCTCTTTTTCAAAAATCAAATCTTAACTTGTGTGTTTTCTGCCAGTCAAATATTTCTATTTCTGTGCAGTAAACAATTTTCAGGTTATTATCGGTAATTTTGCCCGCATACCGTAAATATCAGTTATTTATTATGTTTCTGTTTCTAACAAGTCATGTAAATAAATTTTCATGCTTCACACAAAACAAAGACAAAAATAACAACAAAAAAGAAAAGAAAATTAACTTTGACAGTTGACTTTTTCACTTTAACTGCTGCTTCAGTACACGAACAGTCAGTTGACAGACAAACTGCAGACAGTACAACTCTCAGTGTTTTGTACAATCAATCAAATCAATCATTCACAATTCAAATTTTCAAAGATTTTTGTGTTAGAAGTCTTCTGAATATCACACGATTAGCAGAAACTCAGCACTGCACAAAAATCAGGTACGCTTAACTGCCTCCTATACAGACAGTCCCTAATCAGGGTTTTTCTTGTTTTAACAGGAGCAACAAGTTTTGAGAGCTCAAATGGATTTCATATACATCCATACATCTCAAAGTACCATCATACAAATTTTCAAACTTCAATTCACTCAGACGCACCGTCAGCAGCTCAAACAGTCAACAGACGACCCGTTTGACCAAAAAAAGTCAACTGACAGTCAAAAATGAAATTTTTTGTCAAAGTCCATATTTTGTCAAAGGATTCAACATTTGATCATTGGATGATCACAATTCATCAAGGAAAGATCAAAAATCAACAAAACCCTAAGATTCAAAATTAGGGTTTTTGCCTGAAAAGTCAACTCAACTTTGACTGATCATAACTCTCTCATCCTTCATCCAAAAAATGTCAACCAAAGCTCATTTTGAAGGAAATTCAATTATCTTTCAAATGCAATTGATCCCATGGTCATAGCATTCACCATTTGAAAAATATGGCCAAAGACATTACAGGTCATTTTCAAAGTCAACAAAAAGACACTTTTTTCAAATGGACACACAAGGAGAACCAAAAATCATTTTGATATGAGACCAAAGACATTGGTTAGAGGACTCTTTGAGGTTTCCAAAAAGTGCAAGATCTCCTTCATATGACAAAAATTGAAGGATTTACACCTTGTTGAAGTTGGCTAAATTTTGGGAAAATGCATGAAATCAACATTGCTCAAAAATGTTTTTTTTCCAAATGAGTCCAAGTTTTTATGGTCCAAACATCTTTGCCATGTTACTATGGGCCTCCCACGACCAAGACAAAGCCCACATCTTTATTGGCCATTTTTTGCATAATTTTATCTTACTTTAAGATTAAAATTAAAAGGAAAATGCATGGATAATGGTTGCTTGGCCTCCAAGTATGACTCACTTCAAGGAATCTTCATTTTTTCTGCAAGAATTGAAGAGCAAGACAAGAGCATTGAATGGAGTCAAGCTTGGTCAACAATTCAAAGATTTTTAATATTTTAAAAATCAAACTTTCAACAAAGACAACAAAGCTTCTTAGCTTGAGTTCCAAGCAACTTTGGGCTATAAAAGAAGCATCATACTTCAGCAAAAGGAGGGACACACGAAATAGGGCAAGAGTATAGCAAGAAATATCACAAAAATCCTCAAAATTTGCATATACTTTGTAATTTTCAAATTCAAATTTCCAATCAATATCAATACCAATAAACACTTCTAATCATCTCCTCAAACATTATAGAGTAAGATTGAGCTCTAAATATAGACATATGAGAGTCGTATAAAGCACTTAAAGCTCTTCATGTACATATGAGTTTTATTTTCGTTTTTGTATATACAACTAATTTCACTGCAAACTAACCACCCACGGAGGGGTATGGCCCGAAAGGACGGTCCACACTGACAAAACCAAGAATCAAATGAGGGTAGATTCAAATCCTCTGAACATTGCTGACGCTAGCCTCTGTGAGGTAGAAGATATCAACATGGTGGAGGCGTCTGAAGTCGAAGTTGTAGAAACTAAATCAAAGTTCAATGGAAAGCAGGCTACTGAAAGCCTAAATGGTGACATAATCTTCAATACTGATGTTGAAGAATCTTCCAAGGCAGAGATAACTGAAGCCTCGAAGGAAGAAAGCAGCGAGGCCACTGAAGACCTCAGGATGAAACTCCAGAAAATACCAATCTCTGAAGTTCCTCCAGTAGCAGTTAACATGGTCAGTGCCAGACGCCCAGTGTCTGAGTTTGGCGAATTAGAGACTTGGTTAACAAGGCAAAATGGGGGCATCGAAGCTCCACAAAAAACTGAAAGCCTCAAAGAATATCTTTGGAAATGTCACGAGAGAAGCGGTGGTAAGCAATGGATGTGTCCAAGGTGCTCGATCATGCTGAATCGAAGAGTCGAAGCCAACTTCGAGAGGGCTCGGCGCGAAAGATGGGAACATCCAGGAAGAGAGCCAAATCCCCTGCTACAACTATATCCAAAGATGGATGAGAGCTTGGTAGGATTTTTGGTCAGATGCCACAAAGGAAACACTGAAGTTGCTCTGTGTCCCAGATGTGGGGCAGTCTATGATGAAAGACTCGCACGATCATTCGAACGCATATACTGCCATATGAGTAGGGAAACTCAGGGGTTGCGTCCTAACCTTTATGGTTTCGACATATGGACTCCGACAAAGAGGCCTGATAGTCCACACCCTAGAGCTCGAAGAGTGACTTTCAAAGTCCCTGCGAATGCACCCAGGGATAGGTGGATACAAGCTGATGCAAGAACCAACAAATGGCGAAGCTGGGACCAAGGAGGAAGAACTGCAATGGCATATAGGAAACAATTTCAAAGACCAAATCGAGAGGCGAATCGATTGGAGAATTATAAGGGAAAAAATCCTATGTCTCGATCCCAGTGGAGAAGGCATCAGAGGATAAAAAAGTCTCAGAAGGAATACAGGCCAAGAGAAGTTGGAGAATCTAGTAGCAACCAAGTCTCAGACCAGGGGGCAAAGTTAAACAAACCTCCGGTGGAACGCAGGTTGTTCGAAGCTGAGAAACTCTTAGATGAAGAAGAGAAGATGCGTTCAAATTCCTGGAAAGAAGAGGATAGAATGACAAATGATTTTGATTCCGATGGAGTGTCATCCATAAATCTTAATTGTAATGTAGTATCTGTACTCCCTCACGAGTTTAACCAGGAAGTTGAAGTAGAAGACTGCGAAGAGGCTGATATCGAAGAAATGACAAAACACAGACCTGTGTGTTACTATGTGCTGAATAATGGTGCAGTAGAAGAACAGAATGCTTTCTTCGAAAGACCAGATGAGGGTATGCGAAACCACTTGAAGCCACATTACATCAGGGCGAAGATTGAGAATGTTGGTATTAATAAAGTCTTAGTTGATGGAGGAGCAGCAGTGAATCTAATGCCTCAATATATGCTGAAAAGAATTGGTATGTTCGATACAGATATAAGGCCACATAACATGGTCTTATCTAATTATGAAGGCAAAATAGGACAAACACTGGGAGTTGTTCAAGTCAATTTGACAGTAGGCTCAGTTACGAGGCCAACCATGTTTATGGTTATACCAGCAAAAGCAAACTACAACCTTTTGCTTGGTAGAGAATGGATTCATGGTGTAGCAGCTGTACCCTCAACAATGCATCAGAGGGTGACGATTTGGAGAGAAGATGGTATAGTGGAGAATATCGAAGGTGATCAGAGTTACTACATGGCTGAAGTCAACCAGGTAAATATAACCAACTTCGATAGGAACCTGGCAAACATAGGTCCTTGTCATGCTGCTGAAGAGATGTATGCTCCAAATAGAAATGCATTGTACTATTTGACTTTGCATCCAAATGGATTCCAATGGGATAGGGAGATCATGGATGGTCCACCAGATCCAGCACCATTGGAGAATTATCAGACAGTACGGCCAACAGGCTGGGATGATGACGGTAATAATGTCTGAGTCTGTGTTCTTCGAAAAGATTTCGGCCTATGTGGCCGAGAACAAAAGAAAGGCGGCTCTCGAAGCCGAACTATCAAGTACAAAGATAGATACAGTTCCAATCAAGGAAGGAACAACAGAATTGGAGATACGTACGAGTTTCGAATTCCCTGAAGACACGGCTCCAGTTGAAGAGATCATAAGAGAAGAACCAAGTCAAAGGTTAGATGCAATATACGACGAAGAACCTTTGGGATTCGAGAAAGACCCAATGGCGTCGAACATAAAGATGTTGGCCCAAGATCCTCTTGAAGAAGTAAATCTTGGAGACAATGATCAAAATAGAATAACATACATCAGCGCGAAACTAGAGCCTGAGTTGAAAGCAACGATCATCAAAATGTTGAAAGACAACAGAGATTGTTTTGCTTGGGATTATGATGAGATGCCTGGTCTCGGAAGAGACTTAGTCGAATTGAAATTACCAATAAAAGAAGGGAATAAGCCAATAAAGCAAACTCCCAGAAGGTTCGCGCCAGAGATTCACTCGAAGATTAAGACAGAAGTCGAAAGACTCTTGCGTTGCAAATTTATCCGAACTACAAGGTATGTCGAGTGGATTGCTAATACAGTACCTGTAATTAAAAAGAATGGCTCATTAAGAGTATGCATAGACTTTCGTGACCTTAATGCAGCTACTCATAAAGATGAGTATCCTATGCCTGTAGCAGAAATGCTAGTAGACTCAGCCGCAGGTTTTGAGTATTTGAGCATGTTAGATGGATATTCAGGATACAATCAAATTTTTATAGCAGAAGATGATGTATCCAAGACAGCATTTCGTTGCCCAGGAGCAATAGGCACTTACGAATGGATTGTGATGCCTTTTGGTCTGAAAAACGCTGGGGCAACTTATCAAAGAGCAATGAATTCTATATTTCATGACTTTATAGAAACATTCATGCAAGTGTATATAGATGACATCGTGGTAAAATCTACCTCGGGTATGAGTCATCTCGATCATCTAAGCCAATCATTCGAAAGAATGAGGAAATATGGCTTGAAGATGAATCCCCTTAAATGTGCTTTCTTTGTGCAGGCAGGTGATTTCTTGGGTTTCGTAGTCCACAAAAAAGGGATAGAAATCAACCAAAACAAGACAAAAGCCATTATGGAAACCAAGTCTCCATCCACGAAGAAAGAATTGCAGTCTTTATTGGGTAAGATAAATTTCTTGATAAGATTTATCTCTAACTTAAGTGGACGCACCCAAGCTTTCTCGCCCCTATTACGGCTTAAGCAAGGAAAGTTCGAATGGAGTGCAGAACATCAAGAAGCTTTCGATCAAATAAAGCAATACTTGACGTGTCCACCAATTCTCATTCCCCCGAATGGGAAGAAGCACATGCGCCTGTATATCTCAGCATCAGATAAAACAATAGGCAGCATGTTAGCCCAAGAAGATGAGAACGGCATCGAAAGAGCCATTTATTACTTAAGTAGAGTACTCAATGATGCAGAGACTAGATATACTGATATAGAAAAACTCTGCCTTTGTTTGTATTTCTCTTGTATCAAACTTAAGTATTATATAAAGCCAGTTGACGTCTACGTTTCATCTCATTGTGATGTTATTAAACACATGTTATCTAGGCCAATACTACACAGTCGGATTGGCAAGTGGGCTTTAGCCCTTACTGAATATTCATTAATATTTCAGCCTCTCAAGGCAATGAAAGGTCAAATTGTGTCAGATTTCATTGTTGACCATGCGGTGGTTGAGAATCATCAGCATTATGTGGATTTGAAACCTTGGAAGTTATATTTCGATGGTTCAACACATAGAGAGGGTACTGGTGTTGGAATATTGATAATTTCTCCTGACGGAATTCCAACAAAGCTCAAGTATAAAATTGAAGGTCCATTATGCTCCAATAATGAAGCTGAATATGAAGCATTGATTGCTGGACTTGAGGCTTTGTTAGAATTGGGGGCAACCAGAGTCGAAATTAAAGGAGACTCCGAATTGGTCATCAAGCAATTGACAAAAGAGTACAAGTGTATCAAAGAGAATTTGATCATGTATTTTGTTATTGCAAATAGGCTACTCAAGAAATTTGAATATGTGGAATTAAAACACGTATCAAGAGTGAATAACCAGGAAGCAAATGACTTGGCACAATTAGCCTCAGGATATAAAGTATCAAAAGAAAAGTTGGAAGAATTGATTGAAGTAAGAGGAAGAGCAATGTTTACTAAACTTTCGCCAAGTGATCTGGAGAACTCACGATTGGGTTATGCCAACAAAGAACAATTCGAGGTACTGAATATAGATTCATTAACAGACACAGATTGGAGGAGTCCAATTATTAACTATCTGAAAAATCCTTCGACGGATACAGACAGAAAAATCAAGTATAGAGCCCTGTCATATTATCTGATGGGAAATGAATTGTTCAAGAAAACTCCTGAAGGGGTATTGTTAAAATGCTTGGGAGAAGCAGAAGCATACTTGGCTCTGTCGAACGTACATAGTGGGGCATGTGGTGCACATCAAGCAGGGCACAAAATGAAATGGCTTTTGTTTCGATATGGGATGTATTGGCCTTCGATGTTAAAAGATTGCATAGAATTTGCAAAAGGGTGCCAAGAATGCCAAGAACACGCAGGTATCCAACACGCCCCAGCAAACGAACTAAGTACGATAGTAAAACCATGGCCTTTTAGGGGATGGGCACTAGATTTGATTGGAGAAATTCACCCCAAGTCCTCTAAAGGTCAAAGATACATTTTGGTGGGAATAGACTATTTCACAAAATGGGTCGAAGCAATACCGCTGGCAAATGTGGATCAAGAGGCTGTGATTGAGTTTATTCAAAAACATATTATATATAGGTTTGGAATCCCAGAAAGCATAACAACGGATCAGGGATCAGTCTTTACTGGACGAAAAATGCAAGACTTTGCCAGAGAAATAGGTTTCAAGTTATTTACTTCTACACCTTATTATGCTCAAGCAAATGGCCAGGTTGAAGCAGCAAATAAAGTAATAATCGGCCTTATTAAGAAACATGTAGGAAAGAAACCCAAGAATTGGCATAAGACTTTAGATCAGGCACTTTGGGCTTGTCGAACATCTCCAAAAGAAGCCACAAATACAACTCCTTTTCAGTTAACGTTTGGACATGACGCAGTACTTCCAATTGAGATATGTTTGCAATCAGTAAGAATACAAAGGCAAGCAGACATTCCTCCCAACGTATACTGGGAATTAATGATGAACGAGTTAGTAGATTTGGACGAAGACAGGCTTCGAGCATTGGAAATGATAAAGAGGCAAAAGGAAAGAGTGTCCAGAGCATATAACAAAAAGGTGAAAGGTAAAACTTTTGTTAATAATGATCTAGTTTGGAAAGTTATTCTACCTATAGATCGAAAGAATCAGGCACTTGGTAAATGGTCCCCACATTGGGAAGGACCCTTTCGAATCTTAAAAGTATTCTCGAACAATGCCTACGAAATTGAAGAGTTAGCAGAAGATCGCAGGATCTTAAGAGTAAACGGGAAATACTTGAAGAGATATAAACCTAGCATGCATGAAGTAAAGATTGCAAAGACGTAGACACTCAAAGTACTACGAAAAGCCAAAATGGTCAGGCATGTGTCAAAATATACTTCACATTGATCAAAATGGCTTTAGAATCAGAAAGAATTATGGAAAGAAAAATCAAAACACCAAAATATTCTTTTCATTGCAAGCATGGAAATACATTTCATTAAAAAAAGATCCAGAAATAGGATCTGAGATTACAAAAAAGAGAGGAAGGCATAGACATATAAAAAGATTAAACCTAGACTCGCTAGTTAATTCTGGCGTCTAGACTTTCCAGAGATAGCACAGGAACAGGTTCAGCTTCGAACATGTCCCTAGCCCCAGAATCACGCATTCTTCTCACTACGCCTTTCTTGAGAAAAATGTAACTAAGGAGTCTCCCGTATGGAAGACAAGTTACACTTTCTCGACGGTCCACGCCGATAGCAACAACTTTGACAAGACCTTTGAAGATCATCAAAGGTATGTTAATCTTTCTTCCCCGAATACCACAGAGAATAAACTCCAGATCTTCAACCATGATGTTATTCTCATCAATCACCCGAGGTTGAAAGTTGCCTACGAGCATTTGGTGCCAAATCCTGATGGTTTGTGCGCTGTAGCGATCACTATCCATGAGTGTTCTCAACATGATATGAGTAGTCATGCTGAAAACATTATCATCAAAAGTTGCTCCGGAGTTATTGCATCTTATGAGATTGGCAATAGTGGTGGGGGTAATGCTAAGGTGAGCATGTCGAACGGATGAATCAATGGTGGCTCTACCTTCAGGGTCCATGCGTAAAGACGCATTCATCCAAAACTCTGCCACCATATTAGGGTAGATGGCACCCTCCAGGACTTCCTCAAAGTAGAAGTTCAGTTCCTGATTAGCAAAGAGATTTTCAATGTTAATGAAATGACGAACGAGTTCATCCTCATCAAGTCTGAACTCACCCTTGATGAGAGCTTTGAGATCGTTAAAGGAGAGAATTCCAGCCATTTCAGGGAAAAATGGTGTTTGAGAGGAAAGAGTTGTGTTTTCTCTTTTTTCTGTGTTTTGGTTTGGGGAAGAAATACTTGAATGAAGAAATAAAAGTGATATGGAACCCTTTATATAGAAGGAGAATACTGAAGGTTGGTTTTACATTTTTAATAAGTGATTAGACTGCGGTTCGTTTTTCAAAGTAAGAAGTTATGGCCTCCGCCGTTTCCCGCCCTTGGAAGTTGAAAAGTAATCATTAAACTGATGCACGCACGTCTTAAAAACCGACGTTTTGGAGAAAATGACGTCACTTTTAATAATGATTATGGCTAGAAGAAGTGGAAACGTCAAGTCTAGAGGCAAGAGTGCTGCGAAGGATGTTCAGGTTCTACATGTTGTATTTAATAAAAGCACTGTAGGAAATCTAAAGATATATTTGGCAGAAAATTGAAAGATTTGTTAAAATTAATGCAAGCAAATATTATAGATAGAAGTGGGAGTCAGGCGTACAAATATTATATGTCTCGATTACAAAATAAAAATCCAACAAATGAAACAAGATTGAAGACATCTAGCTAAAGTCCTCAGGGAGATCCCTTTTGATCTTCAGATATTGAGTTTCCCATGAGGACATTCGAAGTTCAATTAGTGCCCTTTGTTTCTTCAACTTTTCGATCTCTGGCACTAACTTCTGTGCAGTCTCGAAATGTTTGATTCCTGACTGCACCACTTCGAGCAAATCTTGTTGGTTAGATTCTTGGAGGGCTGCTTGGCTACTTTCAGCTTCCTTTATCTTGCCCTCGAGCATTTTTATTTCTTGTTTCCAGGAACTGATTTTCTTCTCATATTCATCAATGGCTTTTTGATTCGCCGAATGTTTAAGCTTGAGGGCTTCACCTTGTTTTGTGGCTTCCACAGCAGAATTCCATGAAGAGTCATGAGAGGCCACTATCTCAGATAATTCTTTCTCGGCGTTTTGCTTTCGAAGAATGTCAGCTTGGAGTTGTTCAAGGAGAGAGCCTAGCAGAACAATCATCTCTGAGACTTCTGGGGAAACTTGAAGCAAATCTACTTTCTTTAAAAGTTGATTTAAGTTGTAGCTTTTAACAGGGTCCCGGTTGAGAACATCTACAAGATTGACCCCAAAGAATCTCTCTTTTATCTGTCGAAGAAGATTAGGAGTATCTTCCTTGTCACTAGAATCTGCAGTTACAGCTGGAGAGACATCAGGCTCCGAAAGTGAAGAAGTATTCACATTCATGATAGCCCTTAGGAACCCAAGAGGATCAGTTTGTTTAAGTTGTTCAAGCTCCGAAGGAGTAGGCTTCGTAGGAGCAGGCGTCGAAGTTGCCTCAGGAATAGTTTTTACATCGGGAGTCGAAGTTCCTTGAGAAATTGGTTTTTCTGGTTGAGAAATCTCCTCCATGGCATCTTTCTCCGATGCAGAATCTTCGTTGCCATGTGATTGCTGGTTCACATTGTCGCTGCCGGAGAATGGATGATCCTCTTCCAAATCTTTGCCTTGATGAGTAGGTGGGGATTCGTCAATAGATTGGCTTTCTTCGATTGGCTCATTAGGCAATATAGTGGCAATTGGCCTAACGTCTTCGAAGACTGGTGAGAGAACATGGGTTCTAGCTTGAGAAGTATCTGTTTCGAACGAAGCCAAGTTAGTCGTGAGGTTAAGCCTTCGAAAGTTTTAATTGACGAAAGTTGAAATTTAACAATTACCATAAAGTTTATCAACATCAATGGTGAGGCCAGGGTCTTTGAAACCAGAAGTAGCAGTGCCAGCATCATCCTGCAATAACAAGGTAAAATGCCAGTGCAATTAGTTAGTTAAAATTACAAGATAATATGTAAGACAAACGCAAGATACCTTGGGTGGATTATTGTCTGGGCTTGAGTTATGACTTTCCAAAACAAGAGCATTGCTGGCAGTCTTCAAAGGAGACTCTTCAGAAGACGCCTTATTGCCAGGAGAAGCAGCTTTTGAAGGACTTGCCTTTTTCCCTTTTCTTGAAGGGGTAACAGCTTTGTGTTTCTTTTTCTGTCCTTGTCTAGTTTGAGGAGGAGATTTGTCTTCACCATCTGAGGCATTGGTCGAAGAAGCTTTACGCTTCGAACCCGTTGGGGGTTTCGAGCTCTGGCAAGTGAAAGATGAGAAAGATGAGTACCAATCACAGAATTGTACAAGATTTAGAGTATGAGATAAGTATTTACCGTGGGCTTCTTATCCGTGACGATCGAATCACTTTCGTTTGGTTTGTCGCTTTTAGATGTCTCAGACTCTTTTGGGGCAGAAGCTTCTTTAATCTTCCTCCTTCGTGCAACAGCTGTAGTTGAGACTGAAATCAGTATATCAGTAAAAGAAAAGAAAAGTCAGTCGAAAAAGATTATCTTAATTCAAACCTTCAGGTATTGGAGTCAGGACACGGACATGTTTAAGATCTATATGAAGATGTCCTTTGAAAGTATCCAAGGTATGCTTAGTCGGGACCACTCGTTCAGCGCGTTTTTTAGTACTCTCTCGAAGAATTTTGAGAGCATTCCCACACACAAACCAGACTGGGAAAGGAGGACTTAGAGCCACACCAAAATCAGCACTTGGTAGTGGAGGGAATTTTGGAGGATGAAGTTTGAAAGCCACTTCATAACGTAGTTCTGGTCGAACATACGAGGGCAATTTCAATTTATTTAGTTTGGTGGAAAACTTTTCGCGCAAAGCGACTGCAGCCTCACGAACGGTCCGACTAAGATCATCAGGCCTATAGATAGTTTCAAAGAATTTTTGAAAAGCTTGGATTTCTTTAATATGAGTTGAAGTACCTTTTTTGAAGTTCTCCTGCACATCAGTGAAAGCTGCGGTTAGTTCTTGAGCAAGGCTATCAGCATCAAAAATTTGAGAGCTATAATACTCTGTCCACCATTGATGGAAATCTGGTGTAGAGTAAAAAGAAGGTTCAAAAGGAATAGGAGAAAGATTGGTGACGTCAACGTATTTGTCGATTTTTTGTTCACATTCTTCTTCAGTCAAATACAAAGTGTGGAAACACATATGGTTCCTTTTCTCATATAAGCACTTGGGTGTTATTTGAGTTAGCCCAAACTGCCTCGAGACCAAATTTGGTTGATAACACATGAGGATACATTGACCCTTTGATGGTCGAAGACGGTGGGAAAATAATCTTGGAGTCAGAAAGGCTTCCCAAATTTCCATGGATTCAGTTTGCTGATCTTGAGATGTTGGTGGAAATTTTCGAGTAAACCATTCAGGACCTATTATTCTGTGTACAAATGGGGCCATGGAAGGATCGAACTGATCACGCCGAGCAAACATCATTGAATACGCCAAGAAATGTTCATGAAGCTTTCCCATTTCCTCTTTTGGAGTTAGGTAAGCTAACCTGGTCCCTTCTATAGTTCGATTTTTGATTGTGCTATCTTCCTCATTGACATCTCCTCGAAAAGGAAGATAAGTTTCGAATGTGGCGTTGAGCCACAGTTGCAATAACCAAAAAGGACCAGCATAAAGTAAACTGCCAGATTTGAAATTCTTGGTAAGATTCGCAGCTTCACTAAGGTTTTCGTAAAGAGACCCTAGAAGTAGTTGGCTGAGGTTGAGTTTTCTACCAGCGTGCAACTGATTAGCCATGCAAAGGTACCTCTTTGCAACCTGGATAGATCTTGAGCAGAAGGCGCACCGTGAGAGCCATAATGCTAGAAAAGCAATATGCTCTTCGTCAGATACTGTCGCTTCGGTGGTAATATGGTGTTTCTGGATGAATGCCGTGTAAGTAACTTGCGAATCGTTGAAACCTATAGTGTCATTATCCATGTCATTGGGATCAAAGGTTTCGCCAGTTGGTCGAAGTCCCGTAATAGCAGCCACATCAAAAAGCGTGGGGGTAACCATTCCACAGGGAAGATGGAAGGTATTGTGAGAAGCATCCCAGAAATGAACCGCTGCTACTAACATGGGTTGGTTGTATTCTAAACCTATTTTTGACAGTTGGATCAAATCGTATATCCCTAACGATTTCCAAAAGGATCCTTTTTGTTTCTCTACCTTTTCTAGCCAAGCATAATACAAATCAGGATCTTTGGCTAAAGGAAATGACCTAAACACTTTTACAGAATTGGTCATATAGTTTAACCTAATTTTGGCTAAAGCTAAAGGGGTTGCAGTTGAAGTTTTCTCTACATTAGTAGATTTGCCTAAAGGAGAACGACCGTCTTCATCTATCCTAACTTTGCTAACTATTGGTCTAGTTTTATAGTAAGCAGGGAAAAACTTATTCACGGATTGGATATTTTCACTCGGTAACGGACCCATAAAGGCAAGAGTTTTTCCAGAAAGATCAAAAGGTATGATTACCTGGGAAGCGTAGATTGCGCGTATTTCTTCAGTATTAGGGTTTGGAACGAACTCTCGTTCCCCAGAACGTGTTGTTGATTGGAGCTTCACAGCGGGTTGAAGAACATTTGAAGATGAAGCCATGGAAGAGTTTTTGCTAAAGAGAGCAAGATTTTATAAAGAGTGAAGATATTCTTAGTTTTCTCGGTGTAGAAGATGAATGGAAGGTGGTATAAAGGCACAAGGTCAAATATTTAAAGGTTTAACGGAAACCCTTTTAAATCTTTTGGGTAAAACCCGAGAGACACATGGCGGTTGGTGATTTAATCCAACGGCGGTTGAATAAGTTAGCCTTACTCCTAGTATATAGGAATAATGATCAGTAAGTAAGGTTAAAACGTGGGAATGTAAGTCATGAGAAGACATCTTTGAAAATGACAAGACGTTTCGGAAACAGTGTTATCAGTGATTATGACGTTAGTCAGCAGTCTTGGAACTTTCAAAGATCATAAAAACGAAATCTTATAATGACAAGAAACGCCTATTTCTGTTGATTCTCGAAACAGGCATTTATTGGGGGCAATTTGTTAGCTGAAGATTTCGTTTTATATTGTTTGTCCTTCGAAGGAGTTGAGAATCGAAGGAAAGATGGTTACTGATGGCCATCCCTTAAAAAGTGAAAGAATGGCTACTGATGGTCATGCCTCGAAGATACAGACTTCTAAGTTCGTTGAAGATAGTGAACACTGAAAGACTAATGAAAGCATATGTCTTCGGGACTTAGACAAAATTTATAAAGTATATATTTAAGTGTTACTACTTAGCGTGTTTTCATAGTGTTTTTACACTGCCACGCGTCGAAGACGGACTCAGGCGGGAAGATTTGAAATTCGAAGACAGTATCGTAACTGTCCAAATACAGATGGCTTCGCTGGAAGTTTTGATGAGAAACGTGGCAGCAGATTAGTGTAGGACCGTTAAGGTCGAAACTAGTATAAATAGGGGTCTTTATGTTAGGATTCCGTGTGTTCATTTTGTACAAATCACTCACATATTTACTCAAGTATCAAGTGTTACGAGAAAGAGTTCGCTGAGAAAATGTACGTATGACACCACCATTTTAATACATGTGTATTGTATTTCATTTTCGAATACATTTCTGAGTTACTGCATTCCATTTATTTCTTGTCATTTACATTCCTGTATCTTTATTTTACTTTCGAATTTACTTTCATGATCATTTACTTTTAAAGTCCTTAACGTTTCTGCAGTTTAAGATTCTTTATGTTTTAACAATTTTTAAGTTTCATATGTTATGTTATTTATTTTTCTTGTTGAAGTTATAATTACATATAACGAAGCAATTACCAAGATTCTTGAATCGAACAATACTCATCGAAGAGGACAAATTACGAATATGATTCAAATGAACATTGATAACAATCTTCTTGACTATGTGTTGTCGCGGGGAAAAATCGTTGTCTTTTTTTTTGATGAGACACCTGATGCCTTCTTTGGGCTCGAGTGCTCAAAAAATGATTTTTCTTTTGTACGGACCAAACTTTTTATTGTTTCCAAAAGAGGAAAAGGGAAAAAGTTGCAATAACCTTAAAAGTGGGGGAGAGATCTTGGGTAAGAGGGTTGGTTATACGAAGGGAAGGTATTAGCACCCAACGTATCTATAGTACTCTATAGGTTTCTTTGTTTTATTTATTCCATTCTTGTTATGGTGGAGGTTCTTGTGAAATAGGTGGGACCTAAGGTGTTTGTTTGATTATGCTCGCAAAGATCATCGCGATCCTCTGCATACATATCCCCTAGAGGGAATCAGAGCATCTGTAGCTCGGGGTCTACGGGTGCTAAGGTTTAAATGGTTTTTTGTGTTTTATTTTGTTTTGCTCGCCAAGGATCGACCTTGTGCCTACGTATTCTCAAAGGGATGTTGAGAAAGTCAGAGCAATCGTAGTTCCCACTTATGCTAGTGGAAGCAAAGGAAAATAGACAAATGTCGTCTAAATGCCAGATGTATCTAATCTATATCATCACATACATCTGTTTAATTTTGTTTGTTTGTTTAACCAGCCTTGTGGCAAAAACTTTCAATGAAGTCAGCCTTGTGACAAAAAGTTTTAATTAATCAGCCAGCCTCGTGGCAAAAGTTTCAATGAAGTCAGCCTTGTGACAAAAACTTTGATTAATCATCCAGTACGGTGGTAAAACAGTTTGATTGATTAGCCAGCCTTGTGGCAAAAAGGTTTAATTGATTAGCCAGCCTTGTGGCAAAAAAAAAATTTGATTGATTAGCCAGCCTTGTGGCAAAAAAGTTTGATTGATTGTTTGTGATGATATATAAGAGATACTCCTAGCATAGAGATGAAAAATGTCTAATCTCCTAGGGTATTTGATTTGGATATTGGGGATGCTTATAAGAAGCCCGTGGGTCCTTGTACGAAGCCCAAGAGGAGGCTATCCGAGGGTCCTTGCATTGTAAGCCCAAGAGGAGGCTATGGGAGGGACAATCCAGGGTCCTTGCATTGTAAGCCCAAGAGGAGGCTATGGGAGGGTCACTCGTTTGTACAAAGCCCAAGGGGAGGCATGGTATAGTTGGTCTGAGCTCTTAGAGCGATTTCACCGGGAAACCATACTCTATGTCCTAACCTAAACTAGTGGAGATTCTTTGCACGAAGCCCAATAGGAGGCTATGGGGAACCTAGTGTTGTACTAAGTTGAACAAGCACACATATCACACATATGAACAAACATGAACAAGTATGAATAAACATGAACAGGTATGAACAATTATATATATGACAAAGTGTGTGTATATAATGGAGTTTATGAAGGAAATATACCTGTAAGCATGATCCATTTGTATACACAGGGGCTCGGGACTTACACTCGGGAAGAGGTCCACTTGAATTTATTCACAGCTATGTAAACAGGTTTTTACAAAGGCTTGGGACTTATACCTACATGGAGGCCCATGGTATTTTTTGGGAAGATTTAAAGAAAACCTTCATTTTTGGTTTGTTATTCAAAGTTAAAAAATCAAACTGATTGAGATATGTACAAAAATGTGTGTGTACAATGAAATACCTAATTTCATGTACAGGAATGGGTATGTACAAAAGGGGCTTGGGACTTATACCTACGTGGAGGCCCGTGTTTTATTTACAAAACATGGTTGATTGTTTTATTAACAGAGCGCGAGGTTTCGCTTTTGAAAAACTGTTTGAAAGTTTGTTTTGAAAGAAGTTTATTCTGTTGGAAGAAAAACTGTACAAAAAGAAAAGAAATGGGACTTACACTCTCTAATATTCGAGAGGCCCCTGTTTTATTTACATAAAACAGGGTGGATGGTTTTGAAAAAAGATGTGAGATTTATTGTTTTAAAAAAAAAATAGTTTGAAAAAGTATTGTTTTGAAAAAGCTTTCTGTACAAAGAAAAACTGTAAAAGAAAAAAAAGAGTGGGTCTTATACTCTCTAATATTCGAGAGGCCCCACTTCGTTTTGAAAATCAATTGATCAATTAAAAAGGTTTAATCAATAATTCAAAAAGAAATGGTTTATCGTTTTGAAAAGAATCGCGATCGCTTGTTTTAAAACGATTTGAATTTGAAAGAAATCAACTTAATTAAGTTTAAAACAAGTTTTAATGCTTAATTAAGACCTAAGTGATTAGGGTTTGATCACAAAAGTATTTACAAGTGATTAGGTTAAAAATTAAATGAAAAAACAATATTTAAAGTATTTAAAAACACTTAAAAATGTATCATTTTAAACCTAATTAAAAACACATTAAATAAATATTTTTTTGTGATTTTTCTTGATATTGTCAAAATATGTATATTAAATAAGAGGTGTGTAAAAAATGAAGTGAAAATAATGAATTTTGATTGGTTAAATTAATTGGTGAAGTTGTTAAAGAAAATGAAAGAAAATAGTGTCAAAAAAAATGTTTTGGCCTTGCCAGGGTTTGAACCCACGCCCTCTCTCTCACAACTCAAAACACTTGCCAACTGAGCTGCGCGCGCAGCTTGTTATTCATACGCTTCCATTTAATTATATTTGAAAACAAACATTTGAATTTTTTCAAACCAAAAAACGCGCCAAGAACACACCTTCAACTGATTTTTGAAAATCTCTGAAACTGAACCAAATTGATCAAGTGAAGGGTCTATCTTACTCGTTTTTTCACAAGGAACATGATGGTACCATTTAATTTCATTTATTTTAACTCTAAGGCCACTGATTCTCTGATGAACACGAAGAACCCTAATATGACAAATCATTGTGAAATCGTGTATGATCATGATATGATGCAATTGATTGAGGGTTAATGATCCTCATAGGTGCAGAAACAAGATGGTATATCAATATTTCATTTATGATGCATGTATGATAGAGTTTGAAGTTCATGAGGCTTACCTTCAAAAACGGCCAAACTGGAAATTGAAATCGTGCCTGGAGGTGTTACAGATGTTGTTTCTTGATCTGGACAGCATCAATGGACCTTATGGAACATGTTTGAATGCTTGGAACAGTTTGAATTCATCTGAGCTAAGCTATGGAACCTGAACTGCAGTTGCTTCAAGTGAGAATCGAATCTGATGATGGAGGTGTTTCAGATCATGGATGATGGTTGGGATAGCTCATATGAAGTATATGGATGGTGTTTGAAGTGTTAGTTTGGACAGAATTGGCCTGTATTTGATTTTGGCATGATAAGGCTCATTATGTGTTCATATGGAGGTTGAAGAGTGAATCTGAGATTTAGGGTGATTTGGGGTGTGTGAGTGGATCAAACACATCATATTTGATGTTTATGAGATGTTAGAACCATCACTTTGGCCATAACTCAAAGGGTTTGGAGGTTGAGTTTTCTACCTCTTTGAAAACTATGAAACTTGCAATTCAAGAAAGAAGAGAGAAAACCTATAATTGTGAGGTTTTGGTGTGATTTGAAGAGTGTTTTGAACCTCTATTTATAGGCCAAGGATTCTGAATGAAGAGCTCTTGCAAGTTGCTTCAAGAATGATGATTTGGCTTAAGAGATAAAATGGAATCTTTCACATTAAATGCAAATGGTTAAAGTAACTAAACCATGGTTATTTTGGCCAAGCTTCTTATCTCTTTCCTATCTGATCTTAAACCAGAAAATATCTCTCAATCATTGCTTTTGGTGTGTCATCACTTGAATTATAGGTCATGTAGTCTTGAAACTTAGTGAAAATGGTGAAAATTCAAGTGAAAATGACCACTAAATGCATAATTCAAAACCATAGCTACACTCCATATTTTTTCATGCTCTTGGACATTTTGGAAAGCTCATATTACACACTTCAAAACCCTAGTTGAAAGTTTCTTCAAGACCTTTAAGGAAATGGGTGAAAAAGATCCATGAACTTTGAAGAAAATGAAGTTTTAAGTGAAATTTTCAAAAGATACCAACTTTGAAGCACCATATCTCTTAAATGGTTGATCTTATGGAAAAAATTTATATGTGTCAAAGTTGTTTATTGGATCAAAATCTACAACTTTCATGTTGGAAGTTTTTTTCAGTTTGTAGGTGAAATTTTGAGAAATTCCCTTCCAAAGTTTGGAAAAAACCATTGAAAAACACTTAGAAAATTTTCTAAGTATGAAAGTCAAACTTTTGACTTTTTGATTCTTGATTGATTTTCTTGATTTTCCTTGATCAAATGACTTCTCATATCATATATTGATGATTTAAAACTTCAAAAGTCATGGTTGACCAAAATTCCCCAAAAGTCAATGGTGATCTTGTACAGTGGACTTTTTCAGACGAATCGCGTTTCTGGAGATTTCAAATGAAACAGGCTATCCTCACCAAATGAATAGTATGAATGGATCATATTGAGGTATTAGAGGATATTGAGCCATGATTTGAGTTATGACACCATGTCCTGATTAAAAAGTCAGTGGTTTAGTGAATTAGGTCAAAAAACCCTAATTGTCGATCTGATGAAATTGATGACTGTAGGTCTTGAATTGAGATGTAATTTCCATTGTATATTGTTATAGGGATTATTTGAAGATGATTGAAATCTTTGATTGACTTCCTGAGGATTTTTAGGGTTTCCCAAAGGTGATCCCTGATTTCAGTCCCTGATAGTTCAAAACCCTGATCTGAGGATTTGTCTGATCAATCTTTGTATAGGAGATGTTCTGAGCCAATGGATTAGGTCAAAATGATGCACTTGGGGTCTTGAGGTCATGTCCCAAGTCATTAGGTCAAATCCTGAGCAAAAGTCAGGAGTATGCTGTCTTCAGTCAAAACCCTAATTCAGTCGATTCAAAGCTGTTGAGTTTGTTGAAGTGAATCTCTGAGGACCAAATGTTGATTGTTGATGAAGATAGTTCATTTGAGATGAAGGGAGAACAAAACCTTAACTGATTGTTACTTGTACTGATGAGTGATTTCCTGATTAAATCCTGCTGAGTCACAAGTAACAAACACAAGCTATGCAATTTGTTAGAGATGCAAATGATGCATATGTAAATGATATGAGGTGGTATCTTAGGTCAAAAATTGGGGTATGACATGTGTCCTAGGATCAATCTAGTCGATCCTGCAAGTAACCAAATCATATTTATTATAGTTTGGAAGACTAGCGGTTGTTTACCGGAAATCACCGTAAACAACTATCATATGCAATTACTGAAATTTCTTTCTCTTCTCCAAAAACTGGACTATCATATGTAATTTCTGGAATTTCTTTCTCTTCTCCAAAAACATGGACTATGATATGCAATTTCTGGAATTTCATTCCCTTCTCCAAATACGTGGACTATCATTTGAAATTTTTGAAATTTCTTTACCTTATCCAAAAACATGGTCAATCATATGCAATTTCTGGAATTTCTTTCCTTTCTCCAAACACCTAGTTTATCATATGCATTTTTTGTATTTTATTTCCCTTCTCCAAAAAGGTGGTTAATCATATGCAATTGATGAAAAATTTCCCCTTCTCCAAAAACGTGTTCTATCATTTGCAATTTATGGAGTTTGTTTCCCTTCTCTCAAAACGTTGTCTATCATCTATACGCACTATGGTTTCCGCAAGTGCGAATACGCCTAATTGACTGTACAAGCCCATCCGGTTAGGAGCCTAGTGGTGTAGCCTACGTGGCACCACTAGAGGTGAGTATCCAGGTGATATCGCCTAAGTGGCATCACTACTCCACCATACCAATCACGCCAAGTGTGTTCTGCAAGTGAGACACGCCCTAAAGACTCTCACAAGCACACTGCAATGGTAGCTCAGGTGTGTTTGTCATACCAAGAACGCCGATGTGTTCTGCAAGTGAGACACACCCCATAGACTCTCACGAGCACATCGCAATGGTAAATTGGAAACTAGTCCATATACAATGGTGCCTTACCACCTAGTAGTGGCCCACTTCGATTCTAGCATACCACTCGCATAACAAGCGTCAATCACACAAGCACACAAATCCCGAATGTTTAACCGAAACAACGGGCATTAACAAGATATTCATATCTCATCATAACATAGCATTCACATTTAAGCATAACGTAGCAATTAAGTGCAATGAGATTAATTCAGCCTAACTACGCATAATTCACATGTTACAAAATCAACACACCCATGATCATATAAAACATTAGTATGTACAAATATTATTAAGTAAACATTCTGGGTTGGGGACCTATTTCATTAGATAGTACAAGTTACAAGCTTTCCAATGATATAAAGATTGCGCGAAACGGACTTACGACGCAAAAGTTATGAATTTTCGAAGTTTTGGAAAATCTACCCAAACAGTGATGTAACGGGTTACATGAATCATGTAACCAGTTACATGATCCAAAAACTGTGTTTTCACCCTTTTTCACACATGTAACCGGTTACATCAATCATGTAACCGGTTACATGACTGACAGACCCAAAAATTCTGCATTTTAAGAGTTCTAAACCAGTCCCAATGTCCTATAATTGATTCCCTGCATCCTCAAAACACTCCGAACGAATTTGCATCATATAAACACATTCAGAATCATCAACATGCAACATGTATCATATGCGATTTATGGAACTTTTTTTCCTTCTCCGAAATCGTGATCTATCCTATGCAATTTAGGGAATTCTTTCCCTTCTCCACAAACATGGACTATCTTAAGCAATATCTGGAATTTTTTTCCTTTCTCCAATAACATGGACTATCATATGAAATTTTTGGAATTTCTTTTCCTTGTCCGAAAACGTGGACTATCGTTGGCAATTTCTAAATTCTCCTTCTCTTTTCTACAAACCTGGACTATCATATTCAATTTCTAGAGTTTCTTTCTCTCCTCAAAAATCATGGTCTATCATATTCAATATTTGGAATTTCTTTCCCTTTCAAAAATCATGGACAGTTATATCTAATTTCTGGATTTTCCTTCCTTTCTCGAAAAACATGGACTATCATATGCATTTTCTTGATTTCTTTACCTTATCTCAAAACGTGGACTATCATATGCAATTTCAAGAACTCTTTTCCCTTTTTATATACATGGACTATGGTATGCAATTTCAGGAATTTCTTTCCCTTCTTCAAAACCGTGCTTTATCATATTCATTTTCTGGAATTTCTTCCGCTTCTCCAAAAATGTGGACTATCATATACAATTTCTGGAATTTCTTTCTCTTCTCCAAAAACATGGACTATCATATGATGTTTCTAGAATTTCTTTCCCTTCTCCAAAAACATGGACTATCATATGCAATTTCTGGCAATTCTTTCCTTTCTCCTAAAACATGGACTATCATATGCAATTTTTGGAATTTTTGTACCTTCTCCAAAAACGTGGACTATCATATGCAATTTGAGGAATTCTTTTCCCTTTTTAAAAACATGGACTACAATATGCAATTTATGGAATTTCTTAACGTTCTCCAAAGAAGTGGGCTATCATATGCAATTTCTGAAATTTCTTTCTCTTCTCCAAAAACTTGGACTATCATATGCAATTTCTGGAATTTCTTTCTCTTCATAAACATGGACTATCATATGCAATTTCATGATTTTCTTTCCTTTCTCCAAAAACGTGGACTATCATATGCAGTTTCTGGCATTTCTTTCCCTTCTCCAAATACGTAGATTGTCATATGCAATTTTTGGAATTTCTTTACCTTTCTCCAAAAACATGGACTATCATATGCAATTTCTAGCATTTCTATCCATTCTCCAAATACGTGGATTGTCATATCAATTTTTGGAGTTTCTTTACCTTCTCCAAAAATATGGACTATCATATGTAATTTTAAGAATTCCTTTCTCTTTTTAAAAACATGGACTATCATATGCAATTTATGGAATTTATTTCCCTTCTCCAAATATATGGTCTATCATATGCAATTTCTAGAATTTCTTAACGTTCTCCCAAAACCTGGACTATTATATGCAATTTATCGAATTTCTGTCACTTTTCCAAAAACCTTGTTAGTCCTATGCAATTTATGGAATTTATTTCCCTTCTCCAAAATGTGGTATATCATATGCAATTTCTGGAATGTCTTACCCTTCTCCAAAATCATGGACTATCTTATAAAATTTATCGAATTTCTGCCACTTCTCCAGAAATGTGGTCTATCATTTGTAATTGATGGAATTTATTTCCCTTCTCCATAAACGTTGATTATCATATGCAATTTCTGGAAATTCTTTCCCTTCTCCAAAATTGTTGTTTATCATATGCAATTTGTGGAATTTCTTCTACTTCTCCAAAAACATGGACTATCATATGCAATTACTGAAATTTCTTTCTCTTCTCCAAAAACTAGACAATCATATGGAATATCTGGAATTTCTTTCTCTTCTCCAAAAACGTGGACTATGATATGCAATTCTGGAATTTCTTTCCAAACCAAATACGTGGACTATCATTTGAAATTTTTGGAATTTCTTTACCTTATCCAAAAACGTTGATTATCACATGCAATTTTTAGATTTTGTGTACCTTCTCCAAAAACGTAGACTATCATATGCAATTTCTGGAATTCCTTTCCCTTTTTAAAAAAATGGACTATTATATGCAATTTATAGAATTTCTTTCCCTTCTCAAAAAATGTGGTCTATCATATGCATTTTCTGGAATTTCTTAACGTTCTTCTAAAACATGGACTATCATTTACAGTTTATCAAAATTCTGTCACTTTTCAAAAAATGTGGTATATCTTATGCAATTTATGGAAATTATTTACCTTCTCCATAAGTGTGGCCTATCATCTGCAATTTCGGCTATTTCTTTCCCTTCTCCAAAAACGTGTACTTCATATGCGATTTATGGAAATTTTTTTCCTTCTCCGAAAACGTGATCTATCCTATGCAATTTAGGGAATTTTTTCCCTTCTCCATAAACATGGGCTTTCTTAAGCAATATCTGGAATTTTTTCCCTTCTTCAAGAACAAGGACTATCATATGAAATTTTTGGAATTTCTTTTCCTTGTCCGAAAATGTGGACTATCATAGGCAATTTCTAAATTCTCTTTCTTTTTTCTACAAACCTGAACTATCATATTCAATTTTTAGAGTTTCTTTCTCTCCTAAAAAATCATGGACTATCATATGCAATGTATGGAATTTCTTTCCCTTCTTCAAAAACGTTGTCTATCATATGCAGCTTTTGGAATTTCTTTCCCTTTCAAAAAACGTAGACATTCATATCCAATTTCTGGATTTTTTTCCCTGCTCCAAAAACATGGACTATCATATGCAATTTTTTTATTTCTTTACCTTATCCCAAAACGTGGACTATCATATGCAATTTCAAGAACTCCTTTCCCTTTTAAATACATGGACTATGATATGCAATTTCAGGAATTTCTTTCCCTTCTTCAAAAACATGGTTTATCATATTCAATTTCTGGAATATCTTCCGATTCTCCAAAAACATGGACTATCATATACAATTTCTGGAATTTCTTTCTCTTCTCCAAAAACATGGACTATCATATGTTGTTTCTAGAATTTTTTTCCCTTCTCCAAAAACGTGGACTATCATATGCAGTTTCTAGAATTTTTTCCCTTCTCCAAAAACATGGACTATCATATGCAATTTAAGGAATTCCTTTCCCTTTTTAAAAACATGGACTATAAAATGCAATTTATGGAATTTCTTAATGTTCTCCAAAAAAGTGGACTATCATATGCAGTTTCTGAAATTTCGTTCTCTTCTCCAAAGACATGGACTATCATATGCAATTTCTGGCATTTCTGTCCTTTCTCCTAAAACATGTACCATCATATGCAATTTCAGGAATTCTTTTCCCTTTTTAAAAACATGGACTATAATATGCAATTTATGGAATTTCTTAATGTTCTCCAAAAAAGTGGACTATCATATGCAATTTCTAAAATTTCTTTCTTTTCTCCAAAAACTTGGAGTATCATATGCAATTTCTAGAATTTCTTTCTCTTCTCCATAAACATGGACTATCATATGCAATTTCTCGAATTTCTTTCCTTTCTCCAAAAACATGGACTATCATATGCAATTTCTAGCATTTCTATCCATTCTCCAAATACATGGATTGTCATATCAATTTTTGGAGTTTCTTTACCTTCTCCAAAAATATGGACTATCATATGTAATTTCAAGAATTCCTTTCCTTTTTTAAAAACATGGACTATCATATGAAATTTATGGAATTTATTTCCCTTATCCAAATATATGGTCTATCATATGGAATTTCTAGAATTTCTTAACGTTCTCCAAAAACCTGGACTATTATATGAAATTTATCGAATTTCTGTCACTTTTCCAAAAACCTGGTTAGTCATATGCAATTTATGGACTTTATTTCCCTTCTCCAAAAATGTGGTATACCATATTCATTTCCTGGAAAGTCTTACCCTTCTCCAAAAACATGGACGATCCTATGAAATTTATCGAATTTCTGCCTGTTCTCCAGAAATGTGGTCTATCATATGTAATTTATGGAATTTATTTCCCTTCTCCATAAACGTTGATTATCATATGCAATTTCTGGAATTTCTTTCCCTTCTCCAAAATCGTGGTTTATCATATGCAATTTGTGGAATTTCTTCTGCTTCTCCAAAAACATGGACTATCATATGCAATTACTAAAATTTATTTCTCTTCCCCAAAAACTAGACTATCATATTGAATTTCTGGAATTTCTTTCTCTTCTCCAAAAACGTTGACTATGATATGCAATTCTGGAATTTCTTTCCATTCTCCAAATACGTGGACTATCATCTTAAATTTTTGGAATTTCTTTACCTTATCCAAAAATGTTGACTATCACATGCAATTTTTAGATTTTGTGTACCTTCTCCAAAAACGTGGACTATCGTAAGCAATTTCACGAATTCCTTTCCCTTTTTAAAAACATGCACTATTATATGCAATTTATAGAATTTCTTTCCCTTCTCAAAAAATTTGGTATATCGTATGCAATTTTTGCAATTTCTTAACGTTCTTCTAAAACATGGACTATCATTTACAGTTTACCAAAATTCTGTCACTTTTCGAAAAATGTGGTCTATCTTATGCAATTAATGGAAATTATTAACCTTCTCTATAAGTGTGGACTATCATCTGCAATTTTGGCAATTTCTTTTCTCCAAAAACGTGTACTATCATATGCGATTTATGGAACTTTTTTTCCTTCTCCGAAATCGTGATCTATCCTATGCAATTTAGGGAATTCTTTCCCTTCTCCACAAACATGGACTATCTTAAGCAATATCTGGAATTTTTTTCGTTTCTCCAATAACATGGACTATCATATGAAATTTTTGGAATTTCTTTTCCTTGTCCGAAAACGTGGACTATTGTTGGCAATTTCTAAATTCTCCTTCTCTTTTCTACAAACCTGGACTATCATATTCAATTTCTAGAGTTTCTTTCCCTCCTCAAAAATCATGGTCTATCATATACAATATTTGGAATTTCTTTCCCTTTCAAAAATCATGGACAATTATATCTAATTTCTGGTTTTTCTTTCCCTTCTCGAAAAACATGGACTATCATATGCAATTTTTTGATTTCTTTACCTTATCTCAAAACGTGGACTATCATATGCAATTTCAAGAACTCTTTTCCCTTTTTATATACATGGACTATGGTATGCAATTTCAGGAATTTCTTTCCCTTCTTCAAAACCGTGCTTTATCATATTCATTTTCTGGAATTTCTTCCACTTCTCCAAAAATGTGGACTATCATATACAATTTCTGGAATTTCTTTCTCTTCTCCAAAAACATTGTAACACCCATATATAAATACATACATCAAAGCATATACATATACATGAATCCAAGTATTTGGTACTGAAAATACTTATAAGTTCCTAGTCAACACATTATACATATTAATGCCCTAAATACAAAGTTCTAACAACGGCATAATACATACAAGATGTTCAAAAGTAAATACTAAGAACTAGATCAACAATGATCTCAAAAGAAATCCACAACGGAAGCTTCGCCATATCCAAAAGAGGCATAAGAATAAGGAAATCAAACTTCTTTCTCCTTACCCTTCGCGGAACCTGTAATACCTGAAATCAATATATAATGGGGTGAGATAAAATATCTCAGTGAGTTCCCTATCTTATGGGTCCTCTCGGCTCTAAAGGGTTCTAGCCTATAAATCTCAAGTCACAACAAGGAACTAGACCTTAAGTTCACACACTAACATTATATGGAATCATACTTAGAGTTCAACAACTCAAACACAAGATTACTAATCGGAAACCAATACCAAGGCATCCCTATATTCCCGTCCCCTTCTACGTCTAGGAGGTGGCACGAGTCATGGATCCTTTGGAAAATCTTGACATACGAAATGGATTCGGACTCATGAGCCTTTCCCCATGAATCGTCACTTCACATGGCCCGTACACCATCACAAGTCTCTACCCGTAGGTTCCATTCGTACACAAAAGCGGGAATCAAACCTGCCAAGATTATTTGTGCCTCTCTGCACAGTGCCTCTCTGCACGAAGAATGCCTGTTAGCATTCAAAAGAAAAATAAAGAAATAAAGAAATACAACGGTTCCGATTAATACATCATACAATGGTGATCGCTTCCGCAAACCACTAGGCCTGTTAGCCCTTCATACATTGGTGATCGCTCACGCAAATCACTAGGCCTGTTAGCCTTTCCTCATAAGATTCTAAACACGTATGTTCCATATAATTTCTCATCCTAGGTTTTCTTTGTTAAAATACACATACCTAACAAACCCTAGTTTTCCTCACTTATCCTTTATTCACATAACAATGAAGTTATTCAACCCTCTTGATATAAACATATATAACAAGGTATACTAATCCACCTGCAATAGAACTCAATAACAATTATAGAGTACACAAGCATCATACCAAAAGCATAACGTTCTCATGATTCCGAACGAAAACCAACCCAAGTAATCAAGCAATTCCCGACTCTCGATTAAATAAATTCTCCTTTTGTTCCCAAAACCTACACTACTAGAAAGTACACGCTTCTAGCCTACTACTGCTTCGAACGGCGATTAAAACAGAGTTACGGTTCAAAAGTTACGATCGGAACAATTTACCTCAATAAACTAAAATTAGTTAAGAAGGCTTCAGTTCGCGCCGCGCAACAGCTAGGTCGCGCCGCGAACCCTCTGGCAGTAGCAAACCTCACCAAAATCTCATGGTGTTCGCGCCGCGAACCCTTGTACGCGCCGCGTACTGATGGCAGAAACAAAACCTCTAAAAACCTGCATGGTTCGCGCCGCGCAGCCTCGTTCGCGCCGCGAAGCGCGCGAGAACTGAGTTCTCAGCTCTGCTTCACACACAAAACCCATGGTTCAAAACCATCCAAAACCATCCTAACCTGTTCCAGATCATATTAAAGCATAGATACAACCTATAGATGATATATTTATGGATTATAAGCACTTATTCATGAACATTGATGAATTTGGTCCAAAACCTAGATTTCCATAAAAACCCCAATCCAAACTAAGATTCTCATCCATAAACAAACTATAAGTTTCTAACTAGAACCCACCTCGATTATGAGTCGTTGATGATGAAGATGAGTCAATTCGGCGGAGAAAAGATGAAGATCCAAGCTTTTTCCTCTTTTCTCCTCTTGCTCTTCCTTCTCTCTACTTCTTCTCTCTATCTTTCTCTTTTGTTGTAGAATGAAGAAGAAAAGCAAAAAGGAAAGGATATAAGAAAATATCTTTAGTTACACTACTAACTAAAAGTCCAAAAGTATCTCTAATGTACCAATTTATAAAACCTCAGTGTCAGCTAATAACATTAGAGCATTTAATTTAATTCGGGGTATTACATCCTCCCCCCCTTAAATAGAAATTCGTCCTCGAATTTAAGAATTACCTGAAAAGGTGAGGGTAAGCATCCCGCATTTCCGATTCAAGTTCCCATGTAGCATCGCCCGGATGCGTCACATCCCACTGAACCTTAACCAGAGGAATCTCCTTGCTTCGCAACACTTTAGTCTCTCTTCCCACTATGCGGCTCGGTAAGGGTTCAAAAGTCAAATCTGATTTTATCTCAATTGCATCTGGTAACACCGGCTGAAGAGGATCGGGAATAAACTTTCGTAGTTGAGACATGTGAAAAACATCATGCATTTCTGATAGAGAAGGATGTAAGGCTAAACGGTAAGCTACTTCACCAATCCTTTCTAGGATCTCATACGGTCCCACGTATCTCGGACTTAATTTCCTCGACTTAAACGGTCCTTTCAACCTCAATCTCGGAGTAACCTTCAAGAATACATGGTCACCCTCCATAAACTCCAAAGGCCTCCTACGATTATCCGCATAACTCTTCTGACGATCTTGTGCTTGCTTAACCTTCTCACGAATCATTCTAATCTTGTCCGTGGTCTCTTGAATAATTTCGGGTCCCAGAATTCTATCACCACCAACTTCTGACCAACACAACAGTGTTCTACATTTCCTCTCATACAATGCCTCATAAGGTGCCATACCGATACTCGCGTGATAACTGTTATTGTATGCAAACTCAATCAATGGTAAGAGCTCCTTCCAATTTCCTCTACTTTCAAGCACGCAAGCTCTTAACATATCTTCCACGGTTTGTATCGTTCGTTTCCGTTTGACCATCCGTCTGAGGGTGGTTCGACGTGCTCAACATAATTTAGATCCCATTGCCTGCTGAAAAGCTCTCCAAAACCTCGAAGTGAACTTTGGATCTCTATCCGACACAATACTAGAGGGTACTCCGTGCAACTTCACAATCTCTGCGACAAATAACCGTGCAAGATGACTTGCCTTGTAAGTAGTCTTCACGGCTACGAAATGTGCAGATTTCGTCAACCGATCTACAATCACCCAAATAGAATCATATCCACCTTGAGTACGAGGTAAACTAACCACAAAATCTATTGAAATACTATCCCACTTCCATATTGGAATCTCTAGTGGTTGTAACAATCCACCTGGTCTTTGATGTTCAATCTTTACTTGTCGGGATACAGCACACTCCGATACGTACACCGCGACATCTCTTTTCATCCCGGACCACCAATAGTCTCCTTTCAAATCTTGATACATTTTTGAAGAACCCGGATGTATAGTGAAAGCACCCTTGTGAGCTTCATCCAAAATCCTTCTTTTCAATAGTGCATCGTCCGGAACACAAATCCTCTGATTAAACATAATCACTCCATCCGTAGCTCGAGTAAACCCTGGTTGAACCAACACCTCTTGTAACTTAGCATCAGACACTTGTGCTTGTTGAATGTCATTTCTCAAAATAAAATTAACATTCAAGTTTCCCATCAATACTCCATTTTGGGTCCAAACAAATTGAAGGTTGAGATCTCGAAATTTTTCCAACAATGCATACTCTAACATCATCAATTCGGCCCTCTTTAACACCTTCCGACACAAAGCATCCGCCACTTTATTTGCCTTGCCTGGATGGTACTTCAAGTCAAAATCATAATCCTTCAAGTATTCCATCCACCGCCTCTGACGCATATTCAACTCCTTCTGATCGAAAAGGTACTTTAAACTCTTGTGGTCACTAAACATTTCAAAATGAACTCCATATAAGTAATGACGCCACACCTTTAGGGTAAAAACAACTGCAGCCAATTCTAAATCATGAGTTGGATAATTCCCTTCGTGAACCTTTAACTGTCGAGATGTGTATGCTACCACCTGACCGTCCTGCATCAATACCCCTCCTAATCCTTTCTTGGAAGCATCGCAAAATACTTCATAGGACTTATTTGGATCAGGAACGATTAAAACAGGAGCAGTCGTCAATCTTTCCTTCAAGCCCATGAAACTCTGTTCACACACCGAATCCCAATCATAAGGACACTCCTTCCGCGTAAGTCTAGTCATTGGTAAAGCCAATTGAGAAAACCCTTTTATAAATCTTCTGTAGTAGCCGGCTAAGCCCAAGAAACTTCGGACTTCTGAGACATTGCTCGGTCTCTCCCAATTAATTATCGCTTCAATTTTTGACGGGTCCACTGCCACACCTCCGTGAGATATGACATGACCAAGAAATCTTACCTCCGTCATCCAAAACTCACACTTGCTTAACTTAGCAAACAATTGATTTTCTAGCAATACCGACAGAACAATCCTCAGGTGTTCTTCGTGCTCTTGTGGAGTACGAGAATAAATAAGAATGTCATCAATAAAGACTACCACAAATTGATCTAAGTAAGACTGGAATATCCGATTCATATAATCCATGAAAACAGCTGGAGCATTCGTCACACCGAAAGGCATTACTAAGAATTCATAATGACCATAACGGGTTCTAAATGCAGTCTTTGGCACATTTGAGCTCTTCACACTGATTTGGTGATAACCTGACCGCAAATCAATCTTCGAGAACACACAGGCTCCTTTCAATTGATCTAACAAGTCGTTTATCCTTGGCAAAGGGTATTTGTTCTTGATGGTGGCCTTATTCAACCGACGGTAATCAATACATAGCCTCATCCCACCATCCTTCTTCTTTACTAACAACACTGGAGCTCCCCACGGTGAGACACTAGGTCGCACAAAGTGTTTATCCATCAGCTCCTCTAATTGCCCTTTCAATTCTCTTAATTCAAGTGGTGCCATCCGATACGGAGAAACGGATATCGGAGCCGTTCCCAGTATCAGGTCAATAGAGAATTCCAAATCCCTTTCCGGAGGAAGAGAAGTGACATCCTCGGGAAAAACATCAGGAAAAACTCTAACAACAGCAATTTGCGAAACCTCTAACTTGTCACCCGTCTCCTCAGTGAGAACCAACAGAACAAACTTCTCTTTCTCAAACAAGAAATTAATCATGCCTACCGTACCTTCTAGTATAGTAGTCCACACATCCTTCGGAGTAGCTTCTTCAGATGGAATAATGATTAACTTCTCTTCACACCCAATGAACACCGAATTAGCAGAAAGCCAATCCATTCCCAATACAACATCTACCTTCTTAAGTGGTAAGCAAACAAGATCAATCTGGAAATTCCTACCACCCACAGATAACACACAATTTCACACACCAACGGTGTCTCGACCATCTCATCCATAGCAGTAGTAACCGCCATAGGAGGAAATAAAGGAGTAACTTGCAACCCAAGTCGCTTCATACATTGTAATGACACAAAAGAGTGTGTTGCTCCACAATCAAATAGAACAAAACAAGAATGCCCACTAATGAAACACGTACCCGCAATCAAAGAGTTATCACTCTTGGTCTTCTTAGCATCCAAGGTGTAAACTCTACCAGTACCTCTTCCTTGTACTTGATTCCTATTCTGAGGACAATTCCTCACCACATGCCTTTCTTGTCAATAATAAAAACATTTCACCCCTTTTAAGGTTACACCTTCCAAGGTGATTCTTACCACAACCACGACACACCGGAGGTGCACTAAACCGAGAACCTTACACTTGTTTCCCTTAGAAAACTTGTGACCTAGGCCGAAACTGTTGGCTTGGCCTTCCTCTCTCATTCTGATTCTTCTTCAAATCTTCCTCAGCTTGAACTTTCTTCAAACTTGTCTCAGCCACATAACATTGTCACAACAACTCCGTATAGGTAGTGAACTCCCTCTAGGACACACTATGCGAAATCTCAGCCCTTAAACCAAACAGAAACTGGTCCACCTTCCAACTCTCATCAGGAGCATACCCGGCCTGCCTAGAATAATCAGCCAGAATTCCAAACTTCTCAGTATAAGTAGCCAGCGACATATTCTCCTGCCTTAACTGTTGGAATTCTAATTCCTCTTTAGTCCTCTGGGAACTAGGAAAATATTCTCCATAAAAGTGGTCTTGAAATTAACCCACTCCTTATGTACTTCTTGAATAGTCATCAACGCAGAAGCACTCTTCCATCATCTCATAGCTGGACCTTTTAGCGAATGAGAAGCAACACCACCTTGTCCTCTTCACTACAATGCACGATCTCAAAGATCCCTTCCACATTGGCCACCCACTCGTGTGCCTTAATAGGATCTAATCCGCCATGAAATTCCGGATGATTCATGCGAATGAAATCCTTATAAGTCGCACCTGCAGCTTCGGGTACAACCACTGGAACATTATGACCGCCATTCATCTGTTGCATCATCTGCAGCATGAACTGATTCTGCTGCTGTTGCATCTGTTGCATGAACTGGGGCCACAGAATATTCTCACCGCCATTCGGTTGATTCACTTGTGGGGGTTGAGTGTGGGGTCAACCACGAGTCCTGCGTCCGTCCACCATGTTCCTGGAGGTCATGAAAATGGGATTAAGTTGATCAGGCTTAATACCATAGTCATAACACAACAAAAATCATGGGAACACAACACATCTTGGACAGAAAGAAACACTTATAATATCTCATGGCAAGGTCGAGGATACGACCTGCTCTGATACCAACTGTAACACCCATATATAAATACATACATCAAAGCTACATATACATGAATCCAAGTATTTGGTACTGAAAATACTTATAAGTTCCTAGTCAACAGATTATACGTATTAATGCCCTAAATACAAAGTTCTAACAACGGCATAATACATACAAGATGTTCAAAAGTAAATACTAAGAACTAGATCAACAATGATCTCAAAAGAAATCCACAACGGAAGCTTCGCCATATCCAAAAGAGGCATAAGAATAAGGAAATCAAACTTCTTTCTCCTTACCCTTCGCGGAACCTGTAATACCTGAAATCAATATATAATGGGGTGAGATAAAATATCTCAGTGAGTTCCCTATCTTATGGGTCCTCTCGGCTCTAAAGGGTTCTAGCCTATAAATCTCAAGTCACAACAAGGAACTAGACCTTGAGTTCACACACTACCATTATATGGAATCATACTTAGAGTTCAACAACTCAAACACAAGATTACTAATCGGAAACCAATACCAAGGCATCCCTATATTCCCGTCCCCTTCTACGTCTAGGAGGTGGCACGAGTCATGGATCCTTTGGAAAATCTTGACATACGAAATGGATTCGGACTCATGAGCCTTTCCCCATGAATCGTCACTTCACATGGCTCGTACACCATCACAAGTCTCTACCCGTAGGTTCCATTCGTACACAAAAGCGGGAATCAAACCTGCCAAGATTATTTGTGCCTCTCTGCACAGTGCCTCTCTGCACGAAGAATGCCTGTTAGCATTCAAAAGAAAAATAAAGAAATAAAGAAATACAACGGTTCCGATTAATACATCATACAATGGTGATCGCTTCCGCAAACCACTAGGCCTGTTAGCCCTTCATACATTGGTGATCGCTCGCGCAAATCACTAGGCCTGTTAGCCTTTCCTCATAAGATTCTAAACACGTATGTTCCATATAATGTCTCATCCTAGGTTTTCTTTGTTAAGATACACATACCTAACAAACCCTAGTTTTCCTCACTTATCCTTTATTCACATAACAATGAAGTTATTCAACCCTCTTGATATAAACATATATAACAAGGTATACTAATCCACCTGCAATAGAACTCAATAACAATTATAGAGTACACAAGCATCATACCAAAAGCATAACGTTCTCATGATTCCGAACGAAAACCAACCCAAGTAATCAAGCAATTCCCGACTCTCGATTAAATAAATTCTCCTTTTGTTCCCAAAACCTACACTACTAGAAAGTACACGCTTCTAGCCTACTACTGCTTCGAACGGCGATTAAAACAGAGTTACGGTTCAAAAGTTACGATCGGAACAATTTACCTCAATAAACTAAAATTAGTTAAGAAGGCTTCAGTTTGCGCCGCGCAACAGCTAGGTCGCGCCGCGAACCCTCTGGCAGTAGCAAACCTCACCAAAATCTCATGGTGTTCGCGCCGCGAACCCTTGTACGCGCCGCATACTGATGGCAGAAACAAAACCTCTAAAAACCTGCATGGTTCGCGCCGCGCAGCCTCGTTCGCGCCGCGAAGCGCGCGAGAACTGAGTTCTCAGCTCTGCTTCACACACAAAACCCATGGTTCAAAACCATCCAAAACCATCCTAACCTGTTCCAGATCATATTAAAGCATAGATACAACCTATAGATGATATATTTATGGATTATAAGCACTTATTCATGAACATTGATGAATTTGGTCCAAACCCTAGATTTCCATAAAAACCCCAATCCAAACTAAGATTCTCATCCATAAACAAACTATAAGTTTCTAACTAGAACCCACCTCGATTATGAGTCGTTGATGATGAAGATGAGTCGATTCGGCGGAGAAAAGATGAAGATCCAAGCTTTTTCCTCTTTTCTCCTCTTGCTCTTCCTTCTCTCTACTTCTTCTCTCTATCTTTCTCTTTTGTTGAAGAATGAAGAAGAAAAGCAAAAAGGAAAGGATATAAGAAAATATCTTTAGTTACACTACTAACTAAAAGTCCAAAAGTATCTCTAATGTACCAATTTATAAAACCTCAATGTCAGCTAATAACATTAGAGCATTTAATTTAATACGGGGTATTACAAACATGGACTATCATATGCAGTTTCTAGAATTTCTTTCCCTTCCCCAAAAACGTGGACTATCATATGCAATTTCTGGCAATTCTTTCCTTTCTCCTAAAACATGGACTATCATATGCAATTTTTGGAATTTTTGTACCTTCTCCAAAAACGTGGACTATCATATGAAATTTGAGGAATTCTTTTCCCTTTTTAAAAACATGGACTATAATATGCAATTTATGGAATTTCTTAACGTTCTCCAAAAAAGTGGGCTATCATATGCAATTTCTGAAATTTCTTTCTCTTCTCCAAAAACTTGGACTATCATGTGCAATTTCAGGAATTTCTTTCTCTTCTCCATAAACATGGACTATCATATGCAATTTCATGATTTTCTTTCCTTTCTCCAAAAACGTGGACTATCATATGCAATTTTTGACATTTCTTTCCCTTCTCCAAATACGTAGATTGTCATATGCAATTTTTGGAATTTCTTTACCTTCTCCAAAAATGTGGACTATCATATGTAATTTTAAGAATTCCTTTCTCTTTTTAAAAACATGGACTATCATATGCAATTTATGGAATTTATTTCCCTTCTCCAAATATATGGTCTATCATATGCAAATTCTAGAATTTCTTAACGTTCTCCCAAAACATTGACTATTATATGCAATTTATCGAATTTCTGTCACTTTTCCAAAAACCTGGTTAGTCCTATGCAATTTATGGAATTTATTTCCCTTCTCCAAAATGTGGTATATCATATGCAATTTCTGGAATGTCTTACCCTTCTCCAAAATCATGGACTATCTTATAAAATTTATCGAATTTCTGCCACTTCTCCAGAAATGTGGTCTATCATATGTAATTGATGGAATTTATTTCCCTTCTCCATAAACGTTGATTATCATATGCAATTTCTGGAAATTCTTTCCCTTCTCCAAAATTTTTGTTTATCATATGCAATTTGTGGAATTTCTTCTACTTCTCCAAAAACATGGACTATCATATGCAATTACTGAAATTTCTTTCTCTTCTCCAAAAACTAGACAATCATATGGAATTTTTGGAATTTCTTTACCTTATCCAAAAACGTTGATTATCACATGCAATTTTTAGATTTTGTGTACCTTCTCCAAAAACGTAGACTATCATATGCAATTTCAGGAATTCCTTTCCCTTTTAAAAAAATGGCCTATTATATGCAATTTATAGAATTTCTTTCCCTTCTCAAAAAATGTGGTCTATCATATGCATTTTCTGGAATTTCTTAACATTCTTCTAAAACATGGACTATCATTTACAGTTTATCAAAATTCTGTCACTTCTCAAAAAATGTGGTCTATCTTATGCAAATTATGGAAATTATTTACCTTCTCCATAATTGTGGCCTATCATCTGCAATTTCGGCTATTTCTTTCCCTTCTCCAAAAACGTGTACTTCATATGCGATTTATGGAAATTTTTTTCCTTCACCGAAAACGTGATCTATCCTATGCAATTTAGGGAATTTTTTCCCTTCTCCATAAACATGGGCTTTCTTAAGCAATATCTGGAATTTTTTCCCTTCTCCAAGAACAAGGACTATCATATGAAATTTTTGGAATTTCTTTTCCTTGTCCGAAAATGTGGACTATCATAGGCAATTTCTAAATTCTCTTTCTTTTTTCTACAAACCTGAACTATCATATTCAATTTTTAGAGTTTCTTTCTCTCCTAAAAAATCATGGACTATCATATGCAATGAATGGAATTTCTTTCCCTTCTTCAAAAACGTTGTCTATCATATGCAGCTTTTGGAATTTCTTTCCCTTTCAAAAAATGTAGACATTCATATCCAATTTCTGGATTTTTTTCCCTGCTCCAAAAACATGGATTATCATATGCAATTTTTTTATTTCTTTACCTTATCCCAAAACGTGGACTATCATATGCAATTTCAAGAACTCCTTTCCCTTTTAAATACATGGACTATGATATGCAATTTCAGGAATTTCTTTCCCTTCTTCAAAAACATGGTTTATCATATTCAATTTCTGGAATATCTTCCGATTCTCCAAAAACATGGACTATCATATGCAATTACTGAAATTTCTTTCTCTTCTAAAAAAACATGGACTATCATATACAATTTCTGGAATTTCTTTCTCTTCTTCAAAAACATGGACTATCATATGCAGTTTCTAGAATTTTTTTCCCTTCTCCAAAAACGTGGACTATCATATGCAGTTTCTAGAAGTTTTTCCCTTCTCCAAAAACATGGACTATCATATGCAATTTATGGAATTCCTTTCCCTTTTTAAAAACATGGACTATAAAATGCAATTTATGGAATTTCTTAATGTTCTCCAAAAAAGTGGACTATCATATGCAATTTCTGAAATTTCGTTCTCTTCTCCAAAGACATGGACTATCATATGCAATTTCAGGAATTCTTTTCCCTTTTTAAAAACATGGACTATAATATGCAATTTATGGAATTTCTTAATGTTCTCCAAAAAAGTGGACTATCATATGCAATTTCTAAAATTTCTTTCTTTTCTCCAAAAACTTGGAGTATCATATGCAATTTCTAGAATTTCTTTCTCTTCTCCATAAACATGGACTATCATATGCAATTTCTCGAATTTCTTTCCTTTCTCCAAAAACATGGACTATCATATGCAATTTCTAGCATTTCTATCCATTCTCCAAATACGTGGATTGTCATATCAACTTTTGGAGTTTCTTTACCTTCTTCAAAAATATGGACTATCATATGTAATTTCAAGAATTCCTTTCCTTTTTTAAAAACATGGACTATCATATGCAATTTATGGAATTTATTTCCCTTATCCAAATATATGGTCTATCATATGGAATTTCTAGAATTTCTTAACGTTCTCCAAAAACCTGGACTATTATATGCAATTTATCGAATTTCTGTCACTTTTCCAAAAACCTGGTTAGTCATATGCAATTTATGGACTTTATTTCTCTTCTCCAAAAATGTGGTATACCATATTCATTTCCTGGAAAGTCTTACCCTTCTCCAAAAACATGGACGATCCTATGAAATTTATCGAATTTCTGCCTGTTCTCCAGAAATGTGGTCTATCATATGTAATTTATGGAATTTATTTCCCTTCTCCATAAACGTTGATTATCATATGCAATTTCTGGAATTTCTTTCCCTTCTCCAAAATCGTGGTTTATCATATGCAATTTGTGGAATTTCTTCTGCTTCTCCAAAAACATGGACTATCATATGCAATTACTAAAATTTATTTCTCTTCCCCAAAAACTAGACTATCATATTGAATTTCTGGAATTTCTTTCTCTTCTCCAAAAACGTTGACTATGATATGCAATTCTAGAATTTCTTTCCATTCTCCAAATACGTGGACTATCATCTTAAATTTTTGGAATTTCTTTACCTTATCCAAAAATGTTGACTATCACATGCAATTTTTAGATTTTGTGTACCTTCTTAAAAAACGTGGACTATCGTAAGCAATTTCACGAATTCCTTTCCCTTTTTAAAAACATGCACTATTATATGCAATTTATAGAATTTCTTTCCCTTCTCAAAAAATTTGGTATATCGTATGCAATTTTTGCAATTTCTTAACGTTCTTCTAAAACATGGACTATCATTTACAGTTTACCAAAATTCTGTCACTTCTCGAAAAATGTGGTCTATCTTATGCAATTAAGGGAAATTATTAACCTTCTCTATAAGTGTGGACTATCATCTGCAATTTTGGCAATTTCTTTTCTCCAAAAACGTGTACTATCATATGCGATTTATGGAACTTTTTTTCCTTCTCCGAAATCGTGATCTATCCTATGCAATTCAGGGAATTCTTTCCCTTCTCCACAAACATGGACTATCTTAAGCAATATCTGGAATTGTTTTCCTTTCTCCAATAACATGGACTATCATATGAAATTTTTGGAATTTCTTTTCCTTGTCCGAAAACGTGGACTATCGTTGGCAATTTCTAAATTCTCCTTCTCTTTTCTACAAACCTGGACTATCATATTCAATTTCTAGAGTTTCTTTCTCTCCTCAAAAATCATGGTCTATCATATACAATATTTGGAATTTCTTTCCCTTTCAAAAATCATGGACAATTATATCTAATTTCTGGTTTTTCTTTCCCTTCTCGAAAAAACATGGACTATCATATGCAATTTTTTGATTTCTTTACCTTATCTCAAAACGTGGACTATCATATGCAATTTCAAGAACTCTTTTCCCTTTTTATATACATGGACTATGGTATGCAATTTCAGGAATTTCTTTCCCTTCTTCAAAACCGTGCTTTATCATATTCATTTTCTGGAATTTCTTCCACTTCTCCAAAAATGTGGACTATCATATACAATTTCTGGAATTTCTTTCTTTTCTCCAAAAACATGGACTATCATATGCAGTTTCTAGAATTTCTTTCCCTTCTCCAAAAACGTGGACTATCATATGCAATTTCTGGCAATTCTTTCCTTTCTCCTAAAACATGGACTATCATATGCAATTTTTGGAATTTTTGTACCTTCTCCAAAAACGTGGACTATCATATGAAATTTGAGGAATTCTTTTCCCTTTTTAAAAACATGGACTATAATATGCAATTTATGGAATTTCTTAACGTTCTCCAAAGAAGTGGGCTATCATATGCAATTTCTGAAATTTCTTTCTCTTCTCCAAAAACTTGGACTATGAAATGCAATTTCTGGAATTTCTTTCTCTTCTCCATAAACATGGACTATCATATGCAATTTCATGATTTTCTTTCCTTTCTCCAAAAACGTGGACTATCATATGCAATTTCTGACATTTCTTTCCCTTCTCCAAATACGTAGATTGTCATATGCAATTTTTGGAATTTCTTTACCTTCTCCAAAAATGTGGACTATCATATGTAATTTTAAGAATTCCTTTCTCTTTTTAAAAACATGGACTATCATATGCAATTTATGGAATTTATTTCCCTTCTCCAAATATATGGTCTATCATGGACTATCTTATAAAATTTATCGAATTTCTGCCACTTCTCCAGAAATGTGGTCTATCATATGTAATTGATGGAATTTATTTCCCTTCTCCATAAACGTTGATTATCATATGCAATTTCTGGAAATTCTTTCCCTTCTCCAAAATTTTTGTTTATCATATGCAATTTGTGGAATTTCTTCTACTTCTCCAAAAACATGGACTATCATATGCAATTACTGAAATTTCTTTCTCTTCTCCAAAAACTAGACAATCATATGGAATTTTTGGAATTTCTTTACCTTATCCAAAAACGTTGATTATCACATGCAATTTTTAGATTTTGTGTACCTTCTCCAAAAACGTAGACTATCATATGCAATTTCAGGAATTCCTTTCCCTTTTTAAAAAAATTGGACTATTATATGCAATTTATAGAATTTCTTTCCCTTCTCAAAAAATGTGGTCTATCATATGCATTTTCTGGAATTTCTTAACGTTCTTCTAAAACATGGACTATCATTTACAGTTTATCAAAATTCTGTCACTTCTCAAAAAATGTGGTCTATCTTATGCAATTTATTGAAATTATTTACCTTCTCCATAAGTGTGGCCTATCATCTGCAATTTCGGCAATTTCTTTCCCTTCTCCAAAAACGTGTACTTCATATGCGATTTATGGAAATTTTTTTCCTTCTCCGAAAACGTGATCTATCTTATGCAATTTAGGGAATTTTTTCCCTTCTCCATAAACATGGACTTTCTTAAGCAATATCTGGAATTTTTTCCCTTCTCCAAGAACAAGGACTATCATATGAAATTTTTGGAATTTCTTTTCCTTGTCCGAAAACGTGGACTATCATAGGCAATTTCTAAATTCTCTTTCTTTTTTCTACAAACCTGAACTATCATATTCAATTTTTAGAGTTTTTTTCTCTCTTAAAAAATCATGGACTATCATATGCAATGTATGGAATTTCTTTCCCTTCTTCAAAAACGTTGTCTATCATATGCAGCTTTTGGAATTTCTTTCCCTTTCAAAAAACGTAGACATTCATATCCAATTTCTGGATTTTTTTCCCTGCTCCAAAAACATGGACTATCATATGCAATTTTTTTATTTCTTTACCTTATCCCAAAACGTGGACTATCATATGCAATTTCAAGAACTCCTTTCCCTTTTAAATACATGGACTATGATATGCAATTTCAGGAATTTCTTTCCCTTCTTCAAAAACATGGTTTATCATATTCAATTTCTGGAATTTCTTTCGCTTTTCCAAAAACGTGGACTATCATATGCAATTACTGAAATTTATTTCTTTTCTAAAAAAAACAAGGACTATCATATACAATTTCTGGAATTTCTTTCTCTTCTCCAAAAACATGGACTATCATATGCAGTTTCTAGAATTTTTTTCCCTTCTCCAAAAACGTGAACTATCATATGCAATTTCTGGCATTTCTTTCCTTTCTCCTAAAACATGGACTATCATATGCAATTTTTGGAATTTTTGTACCTTCTCCAAAAACGTGGACTGTCATATGCAATTTAAGGAATTCATTTCCCTTTTTAAAAACATGGACTATAAAATGCAATTTATGGAATTTCTTAACGTTCTCCAAAAAAGTGGACTATCATATGCAATTTCTGAAATTTCTTTATCTTCTCCAAAAACTTTGACTATCATATGCAATTTCTGGCATTTCTTTCCCTTCCCCTAAAACATGGACTATCATATGCAATTTTTGGAATTTTTGTACCTTCTCCAAAAACGTGGACTATCATATGCAATTTGAGGAATTCTTTTCCCTTTTTAAAAACATGGACTACAATATGCAATTTATGGAATTTCTTAACATTCTCCAAAGAAGTGGGCTATCATATGCAATTTCTGAAATTTCTTTCTCTTCTACAAAAACTTGGACTATCATATCCAATTTCTGGAATTTCTTTCTCTTCTCCATAAACATGGACTATCATATGCAATTTCATGATTTTCTTTCCTTTCTCCAAAAACGTGGACTATCATATGCAATTTCTGGCATTTCTTTTCCTTCTCCAAATACGTAGATTGTCATATGCAATTTTTGGAATTTCTTTACCTTCTCCAAAAATGTGGACTATCATATGTAATTTTAAGAATTCCTTTCTCTTTTTAAAAACATGGACTATCATATGCAATTTATGGAATTTATTTCCCTTCTCCAAATATATGGTCTATCATATGCAATTTCTAGAATTTCTTAACGTTCTCCCAAAACCTGGACTATTATATGCAATTTATCGAATTTCTGTCACTTTTCCAAAAACCTGGTTAGTCCTATGCAGTTTATGGAATTTATTTCCCTTCTCCAAAGTGTGGTATATCATATGCAATTTCTGGAATGTCTTACCCTTCTCCAAAATCATGGACTATCTTATAAAATTTATCGAATTTCTGCCACTTCTCCAGAAATGTGGTCTATCATATGTAATTGATGGAATTTATTTCCCTTCTCCATAAACGTTGATTATCATATGCAATTTCTGGAAATTCTTTCCCTTCTCCAAAATTGTTGTTTATCATATGCAATTTGTGGAATTTCTTCTACTTCTCCAAAAACATGGACTATCATATGCAATTACTGAAATTTCTTTCTCCTATCCAAAAACTAGACAATCATATGGAATATCTGGAATTTCTTTCTCTTCTCAAAAAACGTGGACTATGATATGCAATTCTGGAATTTCTTTCCAAACCAAATACGTGGACTATCAGCTGAAATTTTTTGAATTTCTTTACCTTATCCAAAAACGTTGATTATCACATGCAATTTTTAGATTTTGTGTACCTTCTCCAAAAACGTAGACTATCATATGCAATTTCAGGAATTCCTTTCCCTTTTTAAAAAAAATGGACTATTATATGCAATTTATAGAATTTCTTTCCCTTCTCAAAAAATGTGGTCTATCATATGCATTTTCTGGAATTTCTTAACGTTCTTCTAAAACATGGACTATCATTTACAGTTTATCAAAATTCTGTCACTTCTCAAAAAATGTGGTCTATCTTATGCAATTTATGGAAATTATTTACCTTCTCCATAAGTGTGGCCTATCATCTGCAATTTCGGCAATTTCTTTCCCTTCTCCAAAAACGTGTACTTCATATGCGATTTATGGAAATTTTTTTCCTTCTCCGAAAACGTGATCTATCCTATGCAATTTAGGGAATTTTTTCCCTTCTTCATAAACATGGGCTTTCTTAAGCAATATCTGGAATTTTTTCCCTTCTCCAAGAACAAGGACTATCATATGAAATTTTTGGAATTTCTTTTCCTTGTCCGAAAATGTGGACTATCATAGGCAATTTCTAAATTCTCTTTCTTTTTTCTACAAACCTCAACTATCATATTCAATTTTTAGAGTTTCTTTCTCTTCTAAAAAATCATGGACTATCATATGCAATGTATGGAATTTCTTTCCCTTCTTCAAAAACGTTGTCTATCATATGCAGCTTTTGGAATTTCTTTCCCTTTCAAAAAACGTAGACATTCATATCCAATTTCTGGATTTTTTTCCCTGCTCCAAAAACATGGACTATCATATGCAATTTTTTTATTTCTTTACCTTATCCCAAAACGTGGACTATCATATGCAATTTCAAGAACTCCTTTCCCTTTTAAATACATGGACTATGATATGCAATTTCAGGAATTTCTTTCCCTTCTTCAAAAACATGGTTTATCATATTCAATTTCTGGAATTTATTTCGCTTTTCCAAAAACGTGGACTATCATATGCAATTACTGAAATTTATTTCTTTTCTCAAAAAAACAAGGACTATCATATACAATTTCTGGAATTTCTTTCTCTTCTCCAAAAACATGGACTATCATATGCAGTTTCTAGAATTTTTTTCCCTTCTCCAAAAACGTGAACTATCATATGCAATTTTTGGCATTTCTTTCCTTTCTCCTAAAACATGGACTATCATATGCAATTTTTGGAATTTTTGTACCTTCTCCAAAAACGTGGACTGTCATATGCAATTTTAGGAATTCATTTCCCTTTTTAAAAACATGGACTATAAAATGCAATTTATGGAATTTCTTAACGTTCTCCAAAAAAGTGGACTATCATATGCAATTTCTGAAATTTCTTTATCTTCTCCAAAAACTTTGACTATCATATGCAATTTCTGGCATTTCTTTCCCTTCCCCTAAAACGTGGACTATCATATGCAATTTTTGGAATTTTTGTACCTTCTCCAAAAACGTGGACTATCATATGCAATTTGAGGAATTCTTTTCCCTTTTTAAAAACATGGACTACAATATGCAATTTATGGAATTTCTTAACATTCTCCAAAGAAGTGGGCTATCATATGCAATTTCTGAAATTTCTTTCTCTTCTACAAAAACTTGGACTATCATATCCAATTTCTGGAATTTCTTTCTCTTCTCCATAAACATGGACTATCATATTCAATTTCATGATTTTCTTTCCTTTCTCCAAAAACGTGGACTATCATATGCAATTTCTTGCATTTCTTTTCCTTCTCCAAATACGTAGATTGTCATATGCAATTTTTGGAATTTCTTTACCTTCTCCAAAAATGTGGACTATCATATGTAATTTTAAGAATTCCTTTCTCTTTTTAAAAACATGGACTATCATATGCAATTTATGGAATTTATTTCCCTTCTCCAAATATATGGTCTATCATATGCAATTTCTAGAATTTCTTAACGTTCTCCCAAAACCTGGACTATTATATGCAATTTATCGAATTTCTGTCACTTTTCCAAAAACCTGGTTAGTCCTATGCAATTTATGGAATTTATTTCCCTTCTCCAAAATGTGGTATATCATATGCAATTTCTGGAATGTCTTACCCTTCTCCAAAATCATGGACTATCTTATAAAATTTATCGAATTTCTGCCACTTCTCCAGAAATGTGGTCTATCATATGTAATTGATGGAATTTATTTCCCTTCTCCATAAACGTTGATTATCATATGCAATTTCTGGAAATTCTTTCCCTTCTCCAAAATTGTTGTTTATCATATGCAATTTGTGGAATTTCTTCTACTTCTCCAAAAACATGGACTATCATATGCAATTACTGAAATTTCTTTCTCCTATCCAAAAACTAGACAATCATATGGAATATCTGGAATTTCTTTCTCTTCTCAAAAAACGTGGACTATGATATGCAATTCTGGAATTTCTTTCCAAACCAAATACGTGGACTATCAGCTGAAATTTTTTGAATTTCTTTACCTTATCCAAAAACGTTGACTATCACATGCAATTTTTAGATTTTGTGTACCTTCTCCAAAAACGTAGACTATCATATGCAATTTCAGGAATTCCTTTCCCTTTTTAAAAAAAATGGACTATTATATGCAATTTATAGAATTTCTTTCCCTTCTCAAAAAAATGTGGTCTATCATATGCATTTTCTGGAATTTCTTAACGTTCTTCTAAAACATGGACTATCATTTACAGTTTATCAAAATTCTGTCACTTCTCAAAAAATGTGGTCTATCTTATGCAATTTATGGAAATTATTTACCTTCTCCATAAGTGTGGCCTATCATCTGCAATTTCGGCAATTTCTTTCCCTTCTCCAAAAACGTGTACTTCATATGCGATTTATGGAAATTTTTTTCCTTCTCCGAAAACGTGATCTATCCTATGCAATTTAGGGAATTTTTTCCCTTCTTCATAAACATGGGCTTTCTTAAGCAATATCTGGAATTTTTTCCCTTCTCCAAGAACAAGGACTATCATATGAAATTTTTGGAATTTCTTTTCCTTGTCCGAAAATGTGGACTATCATAGGCAATTTCTAAATTCTCTTTCTTTTTTCTACAAACCTCAACTATCATATTCAATTTTTAGAGTTTCTTTCTCTTCTAAAAAATCATGGACTATCATATGCAATGTATGGAATTTCTTTCCCTTCTTCAAAAACGTTGTCTATCATATGCAGCTTTTGGAATTTCTTTCCCTTTCAAAAAACGTAGACATTCATATCCAATTTCTGGATTTTTTTCCCTGCTCCAAAAACATGGACTATCATATGCAATTTTTTTATTTCTTTACCTTATCCCAAAACGTGGACTATCATATGCAATTTCAAGAACTCCTTTCCCTTTTAAATACATGGACTATGATATGCAATTTCAGGAATTTCTTTCCCTTCTTCAAAAACATGGTTTATCATATTCAATTTCTGGAATTTATTTCGCTTTTCCAAAAACGTGGACTATCATATGCAATTACTGAAATTTATTTCTTTTCTCAAAAAAACAAGGACTATCATATACAATTTCTGGAATTTCTTTCTCTTCTCCAAAAACATGGACTATCATATGCAGTTTCTAGAATTTTTTTCCCTTCTCCAAAAACGTGAACTATCATATGCAATTTCTGGCATTTCTTTCCTTTCTCCTAAAACGTGGACTATCATATGCAATTTAAGGAATTCCTTTCCCTTTTTAAAAACATGGACTATAAAATGCAATTTATGGAATTTCTTAATGTTCTCCAAAAAAGTGGACTATCATATGCAATTTCTGAAACTTCGTTCTCTTCTCCAAAGACATGGACTATCATATGCAATTTCTGGCATTTCTGTCCTTTCTCCTAAAACATGTACTATCATATGCAGTTTCAGGAATTCTTTTCCCTTTTTAAAAACATGGACTATAATATGCAATTTATGGAATTTCTTAATGTTCTCCACAAAAGTGGACTATCATATGCAATTTCTAAAATTTCTTTCTTTTCTCCAAAAACTTGGAGTATCATATGCAATTTCTAGAATTTCTTTCTCTTCTCCATAAACATGGACTATCATATGCAATTTCTCGAATTTCTTTCCTTTCTCCAAAAACATGGACTATCATATGCAATTTCTAGCATTTCTATCCATTCTCCAAATACGTGGTTTGTCATATCAATTTTTGGAGTTTCTTTACCTTCTCCAAAAATATGGACTATCATATGTAATTTCAAGAATTCCTTTCCCTTTTTAAAAACATGGACTATCATATGCAATTTATGGAATTTATTTCCCTTATCCAAATATATGGTCTATCATATGGAATTTCTAGAATTTCTTAACGTTCTCCAAAAACCTGGACTATTATATGCAATTTATCGAATTTCTGTCACTTATCCAAAAACCTGGTTAGTCATATGTAATTTATGGACTTTATTTCCCTTCTCCAAAAATGTGGTATACCATATTCAATTCCTGGAAAGTCTTACCCTTCTCCAAAAACATGGACGATCCTATGAAATTTATCGAATTTCTGCCAGTTCTCCAGAAATGTGGTCTATCATATGTAATTTATGGAATTTATTTCCCTTCTCCATAAATGTTGATTATCATATGCAATTTCTGGAATTTCTTTCCCTTCTCCAAAATCGTGGTTTATCATATGCAATTTGTTGAATTTCTTCTGCTTCTCCAAAAACATGGACTATCATATGCAATTACTAAAATTTATTTCTCTTCCCCAAAAACTAGACTATCATATTGAATTTCTGGAATTTCTTTCTCTTCTCCAAAAACGTTGACTATGATATGCAATTCTGGAATTTCTTTCCATTCTCCAAATACGTGGACTATCATCTTAAATTTTTGGAATTTCTTTACCTTATCCAAAAATGTTAACTATCATATGCAATTTTTAGATTTTGTGTACCTTCTCCAAAAACGTGGACTATCGTAAGCAATTTCACGAATTCCTTTCCCTTTTTAAAAACATGCACTATTATATGCAATTTATAGAATTTCTTTCCTTTCTCAAAAAATTTGGTATATCGTATGCAATTTTTGCAATTTCTTAACGTTCTTCTAAAACATGGACTATCATTTACAGTTTACCAAAATTCTGTCACTTCTCGAAAAATGTGGTCTATCTTATGCAATTTATGGAAATTATTAACCTTCTCTATAAGTGTGGACTATCATCTGCAATTTTGGCAATTTCTTTTCTCCAAAAACGTGTACTATCATATGCGATTTATGGAATTTTTTTCCTTCTCCGAAATCGTGATCTATCCTATGCAATTTAGGGAATTCTTTCCCTTCTCCACAAACATGGACTATCTTAAGCAATATCTGGAATTTTTTTCCTTTCTCCAATAACATGGACTATCATATGAAATTTTTGGAATTTCTTTTCCTTGTCCGAAAACGTGGACTATCGTTGGCAATTTCTAAATTCTCCTTCTCTTTTCTATAAACCTGGACTATCATATTCAATTTCTAGAGTTTCTTTCTCTCCTCAAAAATCATGGTCTATCATATACAATATTTGGATTTTCTTTCCCTTCTCGAAAAACATGGACTATTATATGCAATTTTTTGATTTCTTTACCTTATCTCAAAACGTGGACTATCATATGCAATTTCAAGAACTCTTTTCCCTTTTTATATACATGGACTATGGTATGCAATTTCAGGAATTTCTTTCCCTTCTTCAAAACCGTGCTTTATCATATTCATTTTCTGGAATTTCTTCCGCTTCTCCAAAAATGTGGACTATCATATACAATTTCTGGAATTTCTTTCTCTTCTCCAAAAACATGGACTATCATATGCAGTTTCTAGAATTTCTTTCCCTTCTCCAAAAACGTGGACTATCATATGCAATTTCTGGCAATTCTTTCCTTTCTCCTAAAACATGGACAATCATATGCAATTTTTGGAATTTTTGTACCTTCTCCAAAAACGTGGACTATCATATGAAATTTGAGGAATTCTTTTCCCTTTTTAAAAACATGGACTACAATATGCAATTTATGGAATTTCTTAACGTTCTCCAAAGAAGTGGGCTATCATATGCAATTTCTGAAATTTCTTTCTCTTCTCCAAAAACTTGGACTATCATATGCAATTTCTGGAATTTCTTTCTCTTCTCCATAAACATGGACTATCATATGCAATTTCATGATTTTCTTTCCTTTCTCCAAAAACGTGGACTATCATATGCAGTTTCTGGCATTTCTTTCCCTTCTCCAAATACGTAGATTGTCATATGCAATTTTTGGAATTTCTTTACCTTCTCCAAAAATGTGGACTATCATATGTAATTTTAAGAATTCCTTTCTCTTTTTAAAAACATGGACTATCATATGCAATTTATGGAATTTATTTCCCTTCTCCAAATATATGGTCTATCATATGCAAATTCTAGAATTTCTTAACGTTCTCCCAAAACATTGACTATTATATGCAATTTATCGAATTTCTGTCACTTTTCCAAAAACCTGGTTAGTCCTATGCAATTTATGGAATTTATTTCCCTTCTCCAAAATGTGGTATATCATATGCAATTTCTGGAATGTCTTACCCTTCTCCAAAATCATGGACTATCTTATAAAATTTATCGAATTTCTGCCACTTCTCCAGAAATGTGGTCTATCATATGTAATTGATGGAATTTATTTCCCTTCTCCATAAACGTTGATTATCATATGCAATTTCTGGAAATTCTTTCCCTTCTCCAAAACTTTTGTTTATCATATGCAATTTGTGGAATTTCTTCTACTTCTCCAAAAACATGGACTATCATATGCAATTATTGAAATTTCTTTCTCTTCTCCAAAAACTAGACAATCATATGGAATTTTTGGAATTTCTTTACCTTATCCAAAAACGTTGATTATCACATGCAATTTTTAGATTTTGTGTACCTTCTCCAAAAACGTAGACTATCATATGCAATTTCAGAAATTCCTTTTCCTTTTTAAAAAAATGGACTATTATATTCAATTTATAGAATTTCTTTCCCTTCTAAAAAATGTGGTCTATCATATGCATTTTCTGGAATTTCTTAACGTTCTTCTAAAACATGGACTATCATTTACAGTTTATCAAAATTCTGTCACTTCTCAAAAAATGTGGTCTATCTTATGCAATTTATGGAAATTATTTACCTTCTCCATAAGTGTGGCCTATCATCTGCAATTTCGGCAATTTCTTTCCCTTCTCCAAAAACGTGTACTTCATATGCGATTCATGGAAATTTTTTTCCTTCTCCGAAAACGTGATCTATCCTATGCAATTTAGGGAATTTTTTCCCTTCTCCATAAACATGGACTTTCTTAAGCAATATCTGGAATTTTTTCCCTTCTCCAAGAACAAGGACTATCATATGAAATTTTTGGAATTTCTTTTCCTTGTCCGAAAACGTGGACTATCATAGGCAATTTCTAAATTCTCTTTCTTTTTTCTACAAACCTGAACTATCATATTCAATTTTTAGAGTTTTTTTCTCTCCTAAAAAATCATGGACTATCATATGCAATGTATGGAATTTCTTTCCCTTCTTCAAAAACGTTGTCTATCATATGCAGCTTTTGGAATTTCTTTCCCTTTCAAAAAACGTAGACATTCATATCCAATTTCTGGATATTTTTCCCTGCTCCAAAAACACAGACTATCATATGCAATTTTTTTATTTCTTTACCTTATCCCAAAACGTGGACTATCATATGCAATTTCAAGAACTCCTTTCCCTTTTAAATACATGGACTATGATATGCAATTTCATGAATTTCTTTCCCTTCTTCAAAAACATGGTTTATCATATTCAATTTCTCGAATTTCTTTCGCTTTTCCAAAAACGTGGACTATCATATGCAATTACTGAAATTTATTTCTTTTCTAAAAAAAACAAGGACTATCATATACAATTTCTGGAATTTCTTTCTCTTCTCCAAAAACATGGACTATCACATGCAGTTTCTAGAATTTTTTTCCCTTCTCCAAAAACGTGAACTATCATATGCAATTTCTGGCATATCTTTCCTTTCTCCTAAAACGTGGACTATCATATGCAATTTTTGGAGTTTTTGTACCTTCTCCAAAAACGTGGACTATCATATGCAATTTAAGGAATTCATTTCCCTTTTTAAAAACATGGACTATAAAATGCAATTTATCGAATTTCTTAACGTTCTCCAAAAAAGTGGACTATCATATGCAATTTCTGAAATTTCTTTATCTTCTCCAAAAACTTTGACTATCATATGCAATTTCTGGCATTTCTTTCCCTTCCTCTAAAACGTGGACTATCATATGCAATTTTTGGAATTTTTGTACCTTGTCCAAAAACGTGGACTATCATATGCAATTTCAGGAATTCTTTTCCCTTTTTAAAAACATGGACTATAATATGCAATTTATGGAATTTCTTAACGTTCTCCAAAGAAGTGGGCTATCAAATGCAATTTCCGAAATTTCTTTATCTTCTCCAAAAACTTGGACTATCATATGCAATTTCTGGAATTTCTTTCTCTTCTCCATAAACATGGACTATCATATGCAATTTCATGAATTTCTTTCCTTTCTCCAAAAACATGGACTATCATATGCAATTTCTGGCATTTCTTTCCCTTCTCCAAATACGTAGAATGTCATATGCAATTTTTGGAATTTCTTTACCTTCTCCAAAAATGTGGACTATCATATGTAATTTTAAGAATTCCTTTCCGTTTTTAAAAACATGGACTATCATATGCAATTTATGGAATTTATTTCCCTTCTCCAAATATATGGTCTATCATATGCAATTTCTAGAATTTCTTAACGTTCTCCCAAAACCTGGACTATTATATGCAATTTATCGAATTTCTGTCACTTTTCCAAAAACCTGGTTAGTCCTATGCAATTTATGGAATTTATTTCCCTTCTCCAAAATGTGGAATATCATATGCAATTTCTGGAATGTCTTACCCTTCTCCAAAATCATGGACTATCTTATAAAATTTATCGAATTTTTGCCACTTCTCCAGAAATGTGGTCTATCATATGTAATTGATGGAATTTATTTCCCTTCTCCATAAACGTTGATTAACATATGCAATTTCTGGAAATTCTTTCCCTTCTCCAAAATTGTTGTTTATCATATGCAATTTGTGGAATTTCTTCTACTTCTCCAAAAACATGGACTATCATATGCAATTACTGAAATTTCTTTCTCTTCTCAAAAAACTAGACAATCATATGGAATTTCTGGAATTTCTTTCTCTTCTCCAAAAACGTGGACTATGATATGCAATTCTGGAATTTCTTTCCAAACCAAATACGTGGACTATCATCTGAAATTTTTGGAATTTCTTTACCTTATCTAAAAACGTTGATCATCACATGCAATTTTTAGATTTTGTGTACCTTCTCCAAAAACGTAGACTATCATATGCAATTTCAGGAATTCCTTTCCCTTTTTAAAAAAAATGGACTATTATATGCAATTTATAGAATTTCTTTCCCTTCTCAAAAAATGTGGTCTATCATATGCAATTTCTGGAATTTATTGACGTTCTTCTAAAACATGGACTATCATTTACAGTTTATCAAAACTCTGTCACTTCTCGAAAAATGTGGTCTATCTTATGCAATTTATGGAAATTATTTACCTTCTCCATAAGTGTGGCCTATCATCTGCAATTTCGGCAATTTCTTTCCCTTCTCCAAAAACGTGTACTTCATATGCGATTTATGGAAATTTTTTTCCTTCTCCGAAAACGTGATCTATCCTATGCAATTTAGGGAATTTTTTCCGTTCTCCATAAACATGGACTTTCTTATGCAATATCTGGAATTTTTTCCCTTCTCCAAGAACAAGGACTATCATATGAAATTTTTGGAATTTCTTTTCCTTGTCCGAAAACGTGGACTATCATAGGCAATTTCTAAATTCTCTTTCTTTTTTCTACAAACCAGAACTATCATATTCAATTTTTAGAGTTTCTTTCTCCCCTAAAAAAATCATGGACTATCATATGCAATGTATGGAATTTCTTTCCCTTCTTCAAAAACGTTGTCTATCATATGTAGCTTTTGGAATTTCTTTCCCTTTCAAAAAACGTAGACATTCATATCCAGTTTCTGGATTTTTTTCCCTGCTCCAAAAACATGGACTATCATATGCAATTTTTTTTTTCTTTACCTTATCCCAAAACGTGGACTATCATATGCAATTTCAAGAACTCCTTTCCCTTTTAAATACATGGACTATGATATGCAATTTCAGGAATTTCTTTCCCTTCTTCAAAAACATGGCTTATCATATTCAACTTCTGGAATTTCTTTCGCTTTTCCAAAAACGTGTGTAACACCCTTCTAAACCCCCGCGGAAATTATAATATAATTAGAGTAATAACACATCAAGATGCTACAATTATTAAAATGAATAAAAATACCAATGTCGTTTGTCATGCTTTATTAAGATTAAACCAAACTTCAAACATGTGTTCATCACAGCGGAAACTTATTTTAAACAATGTTAGGAACATATCCAAACAGATCCACAATACATAATCCATAATCAAAATAGAAACAAAGTATCTCAAGTAACGCTAAGACTAATCGATCCCAGTGTTACAATCAGAGCATGACTCGACACGAACTACGGGCTAGCCTACAAGCTATCTTCACCCAATCAAGACGCCGCTGCATCCTTAATCTGAAATCATCAAAGTAAGGGTGAGTTTCATTCGAATTAATAACCATTATACAATCATAAGCAATAAAATATCATAGCGATTGTCATCCACTCAAACATTCATGTAATTGGAATTTATCACAACAAGCAAGCATCAGTACACAAGCATCATCTAACACACCACACAATCATCCAGTTATAAAAGGATATAATGCAATGAATGGACTGACACTAATGCATGTGGTACCATACATGGGATACACCCATCCAACTGATCTTTTTCATCACCGAGATACAGTTTAACCAGCACAAATTCCACACAATGGGAATTATGCCCACCATTTTGATCCATTTCATCACCGGGATCCATCACCAAAAATGTATGCCAATGAATGCAACATATAACATGCTTACAACATCACCAATCCGATGTAACACATCGTCTCATTATCATCACCAAATCATCACCAATAAGCATGTATATATTCTTAGCATTCATACAAACATATCACACGCATACACGAAAGTCATCACCCAATAAATAATATAATCATAAATAAACAACTTGGACTTTACGTCCATACCACCTATTCATCGTATAGGCCATTAACTCCGCTTCGCAATGCTCAAAACGGCGCATAAATCGGATACTCAGATCAAAAGTTATGGGATTTTAAAGATAAAACATTTTTTAGAAAAAATGCTGCAGAACCCGGGTTGTCCCTACATGGGAACCGGTTCCTGGCAGCCTCCCAAAACACGCCTCTGATTTTTACTATGGGGAACCGGGTTGTCCCTACATGGGAACCGGTTCCCAGCTAACCAGAATCCACACGCTCTGTTTTTTATAAGGGGGAACCGGTTCGTCCAACATAGGAACCAGTTCCTACGTACCTGCACAACAAAAATCACCATTTTGATCGTAATAACCCCATCCCATTTTTCCCAATTCATATACAAACGGACATAGCACACAATATCATCGATTTCCACATCATTACACATTTCAGACAAGTTTTATACATGTATCAACATCATATATCACAAGTATTAACAAAAATCATGTAATTCATACGATTCCATCAAAACCTAATCAAAATTCCCAAACCCGACACGTACGAATGAACTAAACGATAATCCTAATCAATCCTACTACCTACAATCGCATAAGGATCACTAACCCGAAGAATCCCCCCTTACCTCAGAGTCGAATCTTCGAAGTTCTCCTTCCCTTTAGGCTCTTCTCACTTTCACGTGTTCTTCAGTTCCAAAATCTGCTTCTTCTGCTTCTGCTTCTCTTTCCCCAATTTTCCTTTATTTTATGAAAAATAAAATAAAATATTCTTAATGGGCTTGCTTAGTTAACACCCCCCCTTCTACTAACTATCACACTCATCCCAACACCATATTTTATCATTTTTCCAAATAATTCCCACAAATTATTAATTCTAATAATTTAATTAATAAAATAATTAAATTAATACACCAGAATTAACGGGGTGTTACAACATGGACTATCATATGCAATTACTGAAATTTATTTCTTTTCTCAAAAAAAACAAGGACTATCATATACAATTTCTGGAATTTCTTTCTCTTCTCCAAAAATATGGACTATCATATGCAGTTTCTAGAATTTTTTTCCCTTCTTCAAAAACGTGGACTATCATATGCAATTTCTGTCATTTCTTTCCTTTCTCCTAAAACGTGGACTATCATATGCAATTTTTGGAATTTTTGTACCTTCTCCAAAAACGTCGACTATCATATGCAATTTAAGGAATTCATTTCCCTTTTTAAAAACATGGACTATAAAATGCAATTTATGGAATTTCTTAACGTTCTCCAAAAAAGTGGACTATCATATGCAATTTCTGAAATTTCTTTATCTTCTCCAAAAACTTTGACTATCATATGCAATTTCTGGCATTTTTTCCTTTCCCCTAAAACGTGGACTATCATATGCAATTTTTGGAATTTTTGTACCTTGCCCAAAAACGTGGACTATCATATGCAATTTTCAGGAATTCCTTTACCTTTTTAAAAACATGGACTATAATATGCAATTTATGGAATTTCTTAATGTTCTCCAAAAAAGTGGACTATCATATGCAATTTCTAAAATTTCTTTCTCTTCTCTTAAAAATTGGACTATCATTTGCAATTTTCTGGAATTTCTTTCTCTTCTCCATAAACATGGACTATCATATGCAATTTCTGGAATTTCTTTCCTTTCTCCAAAAACGTGGACCATCGATGCAATTTCTGGCATTTCTTTCCATTCTCCAAATACGTGGATTGTCATATGCAATTTTTGGAGTTTCTTAACCTTCTCCAAAAATGTGGACTATCATATCTAATTTCAAGAATTCCATTCCCTTTTTAAATACATGGACTATCAAATGCAATTTATGGAATTTATTTCCCTTCTCAAAAAATATGGTCTATCATATGCAATTTCTAGAATTTCTTAACGTTCTCCAAAAACGTGGATTCTTATATGCAATTTATCGAATTTCTGTCACTTCTCCAAAAACCTGGTAAGTCATATGCAGTTTATGGAATTTATTTCCCTTCCCCAAAAATGTGGTATATCATATGCAATTTCTGGAATGTCTTACCCTTCACCAAAAACATGGACTATCATGTGAAATTTATCGAATTTCTGCCACTTCTCCAAAAACGTGGTCAATCATATGTAATTGATGGAATTTATTTTCCTTCTCCATAAACGTTTATTATCATATGCAGTTTCTAGAATTTCTTTCCCTTCTCCAAAATCGTGGTTTATCATATGAAATTTGTGGAATTTCTTCCGCTTCTCCAAAAACATGGACTATCATATGCAATTACTAAAATTTCTTTCTCTTCTCCAAAAACTAGACTATCATATGGAATTTCTGGAATTTCTTTCACTTCTCTAAAAACGTGGACTATGATATGCAATTCTGGAATTTCTTTCCCTTCTCCAAATATGTGGACTATCATCTAAAATTTTTGGAATTTCTTTACCTTATCCAAAAAACGTTATCACATGCAATTTTTAGATTTTTTGTACCTTCTCCAAAAACGTAGACTATCATATGCAATTTCAGGAATTCCTTTCCCTTTTTAAAAAAATGGACTATTATATGCAATTTATAGAATTTCTTTCCCTTCTCAAAAAATGTGGTCTATCATATGCAATTTCTGGAATTTCTTAATGTTCTTCTAAAACATGGACTATCATTTACAGTTTATCAAAATTCTGTCACTTCTCGAAAAATGTGGTCTATCTTATGCAATTTATGGAAGTTATTTACCTTCTCCATAAGTGTGGCCTATCATCTGCAATTTCGGCAATTTCTTTCCCTTCTCCAAAAAACGGTGTACTTCATATGCGATTTATGGAAATTTTTTTCCTTCTCCGAAAACGTGATCTATCCTATGCAATTTAGGGAATTTTTTCCCTTCTCCATAAACATGGACTTTCTTAAGCAATATTTGGAATTTTTTCCCTTCTCCAAGAACAAGGACTATCATATGAAGTTTTTGGAATTTCTTTTCCTTGTCCGAAAACGTGGACTATCATAGGCAATTTCTAAATTCTCTTTCTTTTTTTCTACAAACCTGAACTATCATATTCAATTTTTAGAGTTTCTTTCTCTCCTCAAAAATCATGGACAATCATATGCAATGTATGGAATTTCTTTCCCTTCTCCAAAAATGTTGTCTATCATATGCAATTTTTGGAATTTCTTTCCCTTTCAAAAAACGTAGACATTCATATCCAATTTCTGGATT